>NW_025975584.1:0-7858 GCF_021869965.1 Rhincodon typus
TTTCTGAAGAAGGGTTTAGACCCAAAACGTCAGCTTTCCTGCTCCTCTGATGCTGCTTGGCCTGCTGTGTTCATCCAGCTCTACACCTTGTTATCTCTACATAAGGGGTCCATCGGGTTTCAGTTAAAAAGCAAACATAATTGCCAAATGTACTCTCCAGAGCCTAAGAAAATTGAAGCAATATGTTACTACTTGAGAATTGTGGATGCCGCCTAAGCCAAGGATTAAGCTAGGCATTTCCCGGTCTTTATAACTCAGTACATAATCAGGCAGTCTCAGCTATCAGAAATCCACCCACCATAACAACTTCTTAATGTGTAATAAATAAAGTGCTACTGTAGGATTCTGTGAGAAGGAGGGTTGTTTCGAATGGCAGTACCATTGATGAGATTGATTACGATACTTAACTAAGCTTCACGCAATTAATTGTATGCTTGTTTTTAATCCCACACATTCAAAAATTCTCATTCTTCTTGGAAATGATCTGTAACATTTTGTACTTGTCATGTAGGAAAAGAAAAATGTATCTAAGTCAGAATATTTACTAACTTTATTTTGCTTGCCCTAAAGTTCCTTGTTCTATAGATCACTGTCTGTTTGTAACATTTGTTAGCTTATATAACTATTTTGGAGTATTCTTCTCAATTTATCCAGTATTTAAAGTTACAGAGAATTAGAATTTCCTGTTTGAAACTTTAATTGTTGATACTATTCATTTAAAAGTCTGTATTTATCATAGTGATGCTACCCTTCTTCCTTCTTCATGTTCGACAAAAAAAAATCAGTCTAGTTTCCTCTTCTCATTAAGTTTCATTTCCAAATTTCTCCTCCCAACAGCCATTCAATGGTGGTAACTTCCATTTTGAGTAAGATTATTCATTTACCTGTTGTAATTTTCAATCCCTGCCCCAGTTATAAGATCACTTAGGTGCATTACACATGACCGATTCAGTGCAGTTTTCTGTAATGACTAGGCCTGTGCCCTTGTTCTTTGTTGACATGAGCATAATGAATGTGGGAAAATTGGGTGGTTCTCAGAGCACATACATGTAAAGGAATATCCCATCTTTTCTATTAATTGTAAATGGACAAAAATCAGGAGGATGCCTTTACTAATAAACATTCTGATCCACCTGATTTTCTGATATGCACAGAATTATTGGACAAAATAAGAAAAGAAAGTATTTGCTAACAATGTGCAACGTATCAACTTTGAAAAAGGAGCAGCAATATGCCATTCGATCCCATGAGCCTTCGCTGCGATAAGATTAGATCATGGCTGACTTTTTTACCTGAATGTCATGTTCTGACCCTGATGTTTTTACACACTGAAATTCTTAGTGATGGTTAGTCAAAGGTTGAACTGGCAGATTATCAATTAGCTGATGTCATGATACTATTTAAATACTATTTACATATGACAGAATATTTGGAACACCTCAAAGTATTCATAGGAAGGCCTCACTAATTCATTTTCTTATCTGGCTGCCCTGAAAATGCCTGAAGTGCATATGCAAAAAAAAATGCAATTAAAAATAAATAACCTTTCAATTTATTGAATAAATTAGCCTTATGCTTCAGTTAAATTAATTGCAGTTTACCACTAAAGAAGGAAATCGGACAAGAATAAAATTATGCCTTTTCTCCCTAGTGGTTCTAATCATTATCCAGTTTTAAACTATTTACTGCTCTAAAATCAAATGCATAGCTAGCTATAGAAATAAAGTAAAAGCTAAAAAGAAAAATAGGTTGTATTATTTTAGGAGCCTGCAATAATGGAAAGTTTCATTTGAATACATTTGCTATAGCAGAACTGAATAAAATGTTGCGCTGAGAGAATTAACTTGAGTAGCAGAAGAAAGTCAGAAACACAAAGCACTTTCTGTAGATGGAACAACATGTGTCAATCAAAATTAACTCAGGTCTGCTTGGAATCTGACAGAATATCTTCTGGAGTAATTTCTGTTGTTGCACTGTCAATTACAAACACAATCATGTATTAAGTCAATAATCAAACAAATCAATTACTGCATCCTTGGCTGAAATAAATCAGTTACTTTAAATAACTCCTGTGTACTAAAGGTGTGCACTACAAAATCCTTCTTAATTGGGATAACGTGTTCCCTAAATGGTCTGTCACAAACATTCTGTTAATGTTGTGAATTACAATATCATTTATATTCATAACAGTTAATCAGAAGACTTCGAGGGATTTTGTTTTATTATTTTTATAAAATTGCTCCTTGCACATTTCTATTACAGGAACAACAAAAAAGTTATAGAATGGAAATATCTAACCAAACAAACATTTCAACTCTATTTGCTATTAGGAAGATAACCTGGTAAAGCAGATCACCCTCCCATTGTGGAAAACAATGAAGTTAGAAGACGAGACAAAGAGTTGTACATTCAAACTTGCAGATAGCTCTATTAGGAGACATTCTAAGTTGTGCAAGTAGATAGAGCAGCAGAAAGAGTTCAAGTTGTGGGTCTATAAAGTATTCCACTATTGATCCAAAAAATAAAAAAAAACTTCTAAATGATGGGAGAATAGGAATAGTGGAGCAGAAAAGGGCTTTAGACCTCAGGTGCACAAATCACTGAAATCTAGTGTGCAGGAACCAAATGTATTCAAACATCTTAATGGAATTCAGCCTTCATCTTGGGAGCTTGAATTCAAAGGAAAGGAAATAATCAATTGTATAGAACTTTTGTCAGACCCATCTGAAATACTGCTCTCAGTGTGGGCATCACACCTCAGGAAAGATATATTGACATTGACACAGTCTACGTTTATTGAAATGATACCATAAAGTAAAGGGTATTGTGAGGACGGTTTGCCTACGCTTGGTTTGTATTCCCTTGAGATTAGACTGATCTACTTGGGATTTTTAAAATGATTTGATAGAGTAGATACAGAGGAGCTATTACCCCTGTTTGGGGAAAACAGCAAAATGAAGTATAACCTTAGAACTAGAATGAGGTCATTCAGGAATAACAAGAGGAAACTCTTTTCACACAATTGGAATCTGAAATTCTCTCCTCAATCAATGAAAAACTGATATCAACGGGGTTTCATGAATAGTATCAAGGGAATAAATTGAGGCATAGAGTGAGGGGCTGAATTAAGTATGCCTGGCCTACAAAAACATATTTATTTGATATCTATTTCCAATCCAAATAGTGTCAGCTACTATAATGATACTCTTACAAAATTTCAACACCAGCATTTAAATGTTGACAAGTTGAAGTTGGAAAGGGGAGAGGAGGAAGTGTTACAAAGAAAGGTAGAAAATTAAAAATGGTGCCTTGCTTCCCTGGATGTGTTGCTAGTATCTGTGAAAATTCAGAGTGAAATATCTCTCCTAACAATGGAAGAATTGAACTTCTAGAGGAAACTGATCATGTATGATTGGAGGTAACAGAAGACACCAGCTGTAGGAGTGTGGTGCCATAATCCTGGATTCAATGCAGAAAGTTGTTCAATGATTTAAGGGGTGTGGAAAAGTTGATACAATGACACAATCATTTTTCTCTCTGATAGGTGCATCACCTAACCCCTTTACTCTGCTTTATCTGACATTTCACTCTGCACACCGAAGTATCTTTAGAATACACACATCCTTAGCTATGTACTTTCTCACAACCCTATCTATTTAACCACCAAGAACACTGTAAAGTAATGTGTCTCCCTCATGATCACCCTCGCCAAATAAACTCTAATCATCGGATGAATGCATGCCATCCCTTTAACTCACAGATCTCTTTGTTCCCGTCATGTGTGAGGACAAACTCCACTGAACATCAGGGAAATGTAGAGAACTAAAGGTCGCCCTCCAGCCATCTCACAGTTAACCACTCAAGAAAGGGGCACTGGAGATCAGCACAGTCTCATTTTCACAGCCACAAGAGATGAGATGTGGATCTGTTAACTACCTTATGGCAGACTTAAAAGTATGTATCAATGGAAAACCATGATGGTTGATGTCTATGTATATCTTAATTGCTGTGTGTTCAGTTGTTGATATCCAACCAGTACTGCAAGTTTGCCACTGACTAATTCTGACTGTTAGTATCACAATTGTGCTCAAAGTAATTGTTGGCATTGACAAAGAAGCAATCAGCATCTGTGTATTTGTGTGCCACTGACTGTGAGATCATGTCTCCAGCCGAGTGCAGAAAGGATCCAGAGACAGAGACTTTTGAGACAGTGGAGACTGTGACAATCATGATAAAGCAAGGTCCAGCTAGTAGCAGATTCTGCTCCAAAAGAGTGAAAAGCTCTAGACCTTCTGTGCTGAGCATGTCTTTCTCTGCTTGCTTCTCTCATTTGGAGCCAGAGGTATATAAACAGCATGCTGCTACTGCTGCTCGTCCTTTTTCTGGTTATCTTGGTCCATGTCAGTGTTCTTTCCAAATCTCAGTAGCAACATGCGGACCTGATTGATCAAAGATCCAAATGCAAGTCAGATCTCCAAAATGCCATAGTATGCCTGACACCTCCAAATTGTTTAAACAACACTTAAAATGTGTAAATCAACCATTCTGCACAAGTACGGTGAATAAGCCTTTCATACAGGCAGCTAAGGACATCAGCTATAAGAATATACATCCCTGAAATTGTTTTTACGAGAGAGTCCTAGGAAGCCGAGGGTATTAGTAGACCTAAAACTAGACTAAAAATTCAATTAACATCACTCTCATTGAACAGTTAACATATAGTAAGTAGCAACCTGCCTCTCCTGAGGAGATCACTCGCATATAGCCCAATACACACTGGTGAGCCCAAAAGTCAGAATGTTGGAGCCAACTTCCTGGCACAATGTCAATTTTGCCAGTTTTAACTTCCTGATATTCATACCTAAAACTGATCTGCTACTTTAAAGTCCTTCCTAGTAATCCTAAACAGTACTAAAGGTACAAATCATATCCAAGTAGTACAAGCTAAGAAAAATGGTAATGTGAATTCCTGTAAAACAAACTTATTTAAAATAACTTGCAGACCAGTAATCTAAAACATTGAACCACAAGTTTATCTAAGCCTCAAACCCAATTGAAAAATCTTGTCACATGATGTTTCCTGTCAGCTGTTTCCCCAGAATTGACCAATATATCACAGGAAAGCGGTCACAGAGAGGGGTTCATGGTCTACTAAAGAACACCTCTCAATTGTATGTCAAGAACAGACATTAGATGAACAGCCATGGAGCCGACACGAGCATGAGTATCTCATTCTCTCAGTAAGGGAGATTATGCATATACATATAGGGACTGAGGAAAGTTGTGGGGTGGGGGGGGGAGGAAGCAGAGAAGAAATCAAACTTTTTTTAAAAAACCCCAAGTAGAGTTAGGGAATGGGTCTGGGTGGGATGCATTGCAGAGATTAATAGGAAGACTAATAGGAAGACTTAATGGGCTGAATGGCCTCTTTCTACACTGGAGGGATTCCATGACTGAAGAAAGAATTGCTGAAAGGGATTCTATAAAATTGTATAATACAGAAAATCAGTAACAAAGCATTTTCATAGAATTATTCGACAAAAGGGAAATACAAATCTGCCTGTTTCAGTAAATAATCTTACAGGGTGAAAGCAGACAGAAACAAAGATGGAAGATTATACTTCAAGATCAGTGCTGGATGTGCAGTACTTGATTGTGTTCCATTTATTTTAACAGGAGCATTGTAAGTCCATTTTGCTCCTGTGGCCTTTTACTGTGTGGGCGTCAGCTGCTGTTTATCAAAAAGAATTGCAAAAACGTAAGTTTCTTGGTGCATTGAGATTTGCTTTTAACCAATGTTCCTCTCAAAGTTTGTTCTCTTATTGACATCAACTTAATGAAATTGAGAGTAATTGGTGAGAACTCAGTTGATGTACAAATGTGTTAAATTGAGACAAATTTCCTCTCATGAATTGTTAATTATACCAAGTGACAAAATACTAAGTAGCACCAAACTAAAATATACTTCAAATATTTATTAACCAGAGGAAATTAATTGAATTCAATTGCTAATGTGTTAAACTGACCTTAGCTTGTGATCCTATGTATCAGCTTGACAGCTTTTTCACTGATATTGGAGATTGTCAGGATTGATAAATACAAAAATAAGGAAGATGCCACTGGAGTCTCTCAATATGAGATAGATTGGAAAATAGAGATGGAATCAATCAGAAGTTATTTTTGCTCCATATAAATCTGGACACATTTTTGAGATAGAAATAAGCAGAATTGAGGGCTGGACTCTGAGTGTTCCTGTGTTCATTTAGTTACCAAAGGCTGATCAGCACTGGTTTGTTTATAGAAACTAGTCCACACCTAAGTACACCAGCAACTTTTATCGTCTGTAATCTACACACAAGGGATAATAAGAGATTATATTCAAAACTGCCACAGATAAATGGCATGTACATGTTAAAAAACATAAATGAATATGGGGATCGTACAAGAAAATGGAGTTGGAGTACAAGATCAGTGATGATCTTATTGAATGCAAAGTAAGTTTAAAGAGCTGAATGGCCTGCTCCTGCTCCTATTTCTTACTTCTTCCTCTGTAAAGGACTTACCTCTAATCCTCTGGACTCTGGTCCCAGTTCAACATGATCAACGTCATTACAACACCCTTATGCACATGCTCAGCATGTATTCTTAACACTTCATCCTACAACCGGCAGTTATTTTATATTAATTTTCATATTGATGTTAAATTTTGTTTTTTACCAACAGTGCACTAAAGTCCATGTTCCTTTTTGAAATGCATCAACTGCCATTCTTTGTCAATTAGGCTGGAATTTTCCAGTATTGAGACAATTCCTCATTCCACAAGTCTGATCCAGGTTAAAAAAGAAGGTCCTTAAAGTTGGATCTGCTTCCTGGGGGCTGTGAGAGATAATGGGATGGACAGAGTACAGAGGCTGTTGAGTAAGAATGAAGTTAACTGGAATGCCTGCATTACTGCATTATTGCATTCCTCAAGTCTTCTGAGGAAGAGTCATTCGACCCAAAATGTTAACTCTGATTTCTTTCCACAGATGCTGCCAGACCTGCTGAGCTTTTCCAGCAATTTCTATTTTAGTCTCTGATTTACAGCATCCACAGTTCTTTCAGTTGTGATAGAGTACAGAGGCTGTTGAGTAACAGTCAGGTTAGCCAGAATGCCTACATTAATGCACTGGCACTTTGTAAGAAGATAAAAACAAAATCCTAAAAATGACCCTGATGCCTCTCCTCTCAATGCACTCCCCATGTGCCACTTGCCACTTCATACCTTTCACCCACACATCACTCATACCGTCCATTCCAACCTATGCCTCTGTACCCAACTTCCATGGCTCTTTATATCTCAGTGTCTAATTAGTGCCAACTCATTCTGACTATGTACCCAACCCTATGCTTTGCCCTTACACCTACAGTGATACTTCATCTAATAGCCACTAAGGGCTGATGTTAAAAGCCGTGCTGAGATGATGTGGAGGTGCCAGTGTTGGACTTGAGTGGACAAAGTCAGAAGTCACATAACACCAGGTTATAGCTCCAAAAGCATGTGATTTCACATAAACCTGTTGGACTATAACCTGGTGTCATATAACTTCTGATTATGCTGAAATGAAATGAAATTAGCTTTGTAAACGTTCATTGAAAAACTCACCGTATAAAAGAAAATCATTCACTGATAGAAACAATGCCATTTATTACATTTAACTTTCATTCATCCTTGTGTTCTTTATTTTCAGGAACACATGTAAGGATAATTTTCCTTGATACTAATGCAGCATTTGACCAATTTTGGTATCATTCAGCCCGAGCAAAACTGAAGTCAATGGGAATCAGGTTTCTGTTGGTTGATGTCATATCTAAAACA
>NW_025975585.1:0-7857 GCF_021869965.1 Rhincodon typus
TGAACACAGCAGGCCAGGCAGCATCAGAGGAGCAGGAAAGCTGGCATGTCAGACCCGAAACGTCAGCTTTCCTGCTCCTCTGATGCTGCCTGGCCTGCTGTGTTCATCCAGCTCTACACCTTGTTATCTGTTACATTCCCTGTAACTACTTGTGCCCATAGAGGTAGCAGCTACTGTAAGTAGTTGGAAGATTAACACGTTAATTTTTTGAGTATCTAACTCTGGAGGGAGTAAGATTTATGTTACACTTCAATTAATAAGAGCTTGAAATACTATACAACTAAAGTTCTGAGCACACAATCCTCTCCCAAAGGCCGAATCCTTTATAACACTTTGTCTGTCAAGCCATTTTTCTTTATTGCCTGTTAAGTACAATTCACATCCTTGAACAAAGTTGGGTTCTGTTTCATAGTTGCCCTTTCAGTAAAATCCCAATACATTTGTGCTGATTATGTTGTAGCTTACTTGGCTTCAGGTCACATTAGACATTTTGACTTGCTCATTAAATTCTGAGGATTGCTTCAAACACTGAATGTAATCATATTTTTCAGCCAACAGCCATGGAGCCTTTTCATGTGTTTAACTCCGGACAAGCAGAAACATTCAGTCTCAGCTACTCATAGCCACTTCCTTTCGCTGCCCCTTATATTTTGAACCTTCCACTCGCCCACTGAGCCAGACTTTCCATGAAGGACCCCCTGCTCTGGCCCTAAACTTGCATTGATTTCTTCCTTCTCCCCCATCTCCTGTCATGCTTTTCCAACTTCATATTGTTCGCTGGATTAACCTCCTGCTCCCTCAACCATATTAGACTACTTGTCATGTTGAAGGTGTTAAATAAATGTATCTTGTTGTTTCGCTTCATCTTTGGTAGATGCTCACTCACAAGAAGCCAGGACTTCCGGTTTATAAAGCCAGTAAATGGGAAAACATCCAAGTAGTCTCAAGCAGCTAGTTCTGCAGTAGTTGGCAAGTTTGTCCAGCGGCATCACTCAGTGATGATACACAGTGTTTTCTTGGTCTCTTTGGTTACATTGATGCTGATATATGTCCATGTAGTTAGTATCCTGGCCAAAATTTGGTTTAAAAAAATCCAATCAAGAGAGTTATGAATTAGGGAGAAACTTAATCCCTATAAATAGGGATTTGCATCATATTTATAAATGCAACAGCTTGTAGTTTGAACATGTTAATATAGGCTTGAAGGGGCCGATTTTTGCTGAAGACTTCAGGTTCTTTTGGGCCTCCAAGGTGTTCTAAATAGGATTTTAAGCCACAATGATGTTTTAGCCTGTGTAAGATGCCATATTTGCTAAAGACTTGCGGTTTGCACTAGGAACAACTGCGTGAAGAATCATTGAGGGATTGATTGTCATTTATGATGCCTGTTTGCAGTCATTGAAGAGGCTTAGTTAAAAGACATAGCATTATCTGGGTACAATTTCACTTAACAACCGCTTCGAACAACTTGCAGTTATCCAGGCACAGACCATTTTTGCTGGGCTTTCATTGTGCTCTTCATACTGGAGATTGACTGATTGCAGTGTGTCAGGAGAGAGCTTTTTAGACACCTCAGAAGGTATTTTGAGATCTTTGGTCAAGACACAAGATTTTTCTCACATATTCTCCCTGAGGGCTTCACCTAGAAAGCAATGAGTGCTGTGCTACTCTTCCTCCTTATTGAACGTTTTATGGGGGTCGTTGGAAGAAGGGAAAAGATTGGTTATTGTCACCTTGTTCATTGCTGCCCCTTGATTGGGGGAGGAATTGGAGGAAGAGATGAGGCCGAGCCGAGCAGCACCAGGTGAGACAGGAAAAAGGGGCAAGAAGGCAAAGGAGGTTTTCAGCAGGATGTGCTTTCCATGCAGGACATCATAATATGGTCAGCTAAATCATCAGTGGATCCTTCTTCCTCATGTAGTATCGTTGGTTACTGAAGTTGACCGGGACAGGGCGAGCAGAGAGGGCCCAATCCACTTCAGATAGAATACGGATTGAACCCTGTGCTGTAGGCATGACACTGAGCCACAATCTATACAACTGAGCTAATCTGTTGCCTCCCCTTCCCCTGCCATCAATGGTTTATCCAGAGATAAAACAACATTATCCAGTAGGATGTTTTGCTGGTACTGTGCCATCTGTGGCATTGGCACCATCTTGATGGACTCCAGTAAAGAGAGGGCAAGAGTCAATAAAGTCATTTTTTATCCTGAGGCAGAGGTGTGTGCGCCAGCAATTCCTCACTCCTGACCCAGTCAGGAGTGCCGGTCAGCTGGTATGTGCCCACCTCTGGCCTATTTCTAGCAAGTTTTTGACTTTGGGGCGCATAAGGCAGGAGTTGTAATGGATACTCACCCACCAGTGGTAGTTAGCAATTATGCCAAATAAGGGCCGGAAGTACCAATTGAGGGCACTTTTTTCACAGGGCATCTGGATTTTTTGGATGCAAACCCAAGTTACCTGATATAGCTGGAACCTATAGATGGCACAGTGGCAGCCCTTTAGCAGCAAGTTCTGGGCTGAGCCAGGGGTTGCACAGCCAAACAGAGCCCAGCATAGGTCCACTGAGCTGCGAGGACCACAGTCAGGGCCATGAGCCATCCTGTGTAGTTCTCTCTCTCTCTCTCCCCCCCCCCCCCGCTCCCCTGCAATGTCCATTCTGTAGCTACAGTCACAGCATAATTTGTACAACTTAATTTATGCCTCCGCCTTGAGGCATCCTCATTGTCTTTCATCTACAGTGACATTATCCAACTCAGAATAAGACGGTGATGTATCTTTGGAACTCTCTGACGCAGAGGACAGCCTCTGCTCACTATGTTCACATCCCTGCCCTTCGCCTCTTCCCTATACCAGGGAGATCTCACCCTGTCCACTTTCTTCCACTTTTTCCCTCTGCACCATCCTGCCCCTCTAATTCTTCCCGAACATGGCCCTTCCCTTTTTTCCTTTAATCCAGCTCTTTTCCCCTTCCCACTCCCCCTTTTCTGCCTTCTGCTCTCCCATCTCCAAGTTTCTTCATTCTTCTTCTTCCCCATTCCTTCTCTTACTGGCTCCTCCTCTCTCCTCCCCTCCTCACATTTTACCCTGCCTCTGTATTTTCTTTAGCTCTTCACTCACCGTTCACCTTGCCTTGCCTCTTTCCTTCTCTTGTCCTGTCTCTCCCCATTCCGATGCCCATCCCACTGTTCTAGCATCATGTCTCCTTGCTATTCATTTCACTGATCCTCAGGAGTGCCCTGTTATATTGCGTCCTCTGAATCGTGTCCTACGTTCAATTCTATACCATTCCTTGATGTGATTCTCAGCTCCTTCTTCTCTCCTTATGCATTCAGGACTCCTGTCCTGAAAATGCCCATGGTCTTGTCACCCTGTGCAATACCCAGGGGATTGACTGGGGAGACATTAGCACATGTGAATATGTAACTTGTACATGAAATTGCCCTGAAATATAATGCAGGACTGGAAGTCTTGATGACTTGGAAAACAACCTAGCTTTGCCCTTGATCCCGAACCCTCTCATTGTTCCGTTGCTTATTATAGCAATGCACAGGAAAGCCCAAAGGACCCACGGTGCAGTTAATATCAAAACAGTGCAGGCCTGAGAATGTTTTAAATTGAAAACTGTTTTGGATGAAAAGCTGCAAATCGGGAGAAACAGAAAAACAGTTCATGAAAAAATGGCATTTTGCCCAGGAAATGACTTTAACTGATGGAAAAGATTTTGTACTTTTATAACTGATTTAAATTACAGTAACTAACTAATAAATCCATGTCTAATAATTGCTTGAAAGAGGGAACTTAGCATATGCATCAATCCACATTTGCGAAACACAGGCCCAAAACAGGACTTCTTACAACAACAACAACAGCAACAATAACATTTGCAAAGCACCTTTAACATATGAGATGTTCTGTTAAACTTGAAACAATGCAGAAAAGATTTACAGGGATGTACCCAGGGTTGGAGGTTTTGAACTATAGGGAGAGGCTGAATAGGCTGGGGCTATTTTTCCTGGAATGATGGCGGTTGAGGGGTGACCTTATAGAGGTTTATAAAATCATGAAAGGCATGGATAGAGTGAATAGTCAAGGTCTTTTCCATAGGGTAGGGGTGTCCTAAACTAGAGGACATATGTTTAAGGTGAGAGGGGAAAGAAATGAAAGGGACCTAAGGAGCAACTAGAGTGGTGCATGTATGGAATGAGCTGCCAGAGGAAATGGTGGAGTCTGATAGAATAACAACATTTAAAAGGCATCTGGATGGGTACGTGCATAGGAAGGGCTTAGAGGGATATGGGCCAAATGCTGGCAAATGGGACTAGATTTATTTAGGATATCTGGTCGGCATGGCTGAGTTGAACTGAAGGGTCTGTTTCCATGCTGTACGACTCTACGACTTTGTAACCACTGTGCAAATGAGTAATCAGAGCAAAGTGGATGCTGACCTAGACCGGACTTTTGGTGGCTGGGGTGAGAGGAGGGAGGTAGGCTGGTGTTGGTGTTGATGATTAGTTTGGATCAGAGGTTAATTATGCGGATTTTAAGGTTGAAAAGGCAAACATAGGAAGGTTTCTCTTCTTGGGACCATTCTTGTGAATGTTTTCTTGTACCTTCTCTTGTGCCTTTACATCCTTCTTTAAATGTGGGGCTGAGAGTTGGACACAATATTCCAGTCTGAGGCATGTTACTACTGTTGTTTTTATTCCATGACCCCCAACTTTGTTCACAGATTTATTATATGTCACTGTCCAGTATACTTGTAAGTCTATGTACAGTAGCAGATCAATAGAATTTCCCTCATCAACTCTCTCTGGTATCTGATCAAAAAATCTCAGGCAATTTAGATAAACGTAAGCTGCCTCCAAATCCATGCTGGCTTTCCTTAATTAATCTGCTTTTTCCCTAAATGATTGTTAAATTCAGCTTGAACTGTCATTTCTAAAAGCTTACTCATCACTGAGGTTAAACTAGCTGTCATTGTTGGTCTTATCTTTATATCCACACTAAGCCATAATATGGAGGTGCCGATGGTGGAACAGTGTGTACAAAGTCAGATGTCACATGACACCAGGTTATTGTCCAACAGGTTTATTTGGAACCACAAGCTGTCAGAGCGCTGCTCCTTCATCAGGTAACTGGTGTTGTGTGACGTCTGACTTTGCACACTCGGACAAGCAGTGCTATTTAGCTGTATCTCCGCTCTACGCTTTCTCTGTAACATTGTGCACCTAGCCTTGCAATGTATAATATGGCTCTCCAGCCTAATATGATTACTGTAACTGTGAGCATACCCCTCTTGTTCAGAGACATTTGTCCTCCATTCTGTCTGGGTTGCTTAGTTAGCAGCAAAAGTGGGAAAAAAACAGGAGGACCTTTTTCCTGATGAATCAACTTAATCCAGTTGTCAACCATTCGGTGTCAGAGTGTACTTGCGTTAAGTAATTTCACTCTGTATCAAAGCTTTATGTTGTAAAATGCAAATTTAAAAGTAAAAGTTTAAAAAGTTCCCAGTTACAAATGGGTGTGTTAACATAGCTTTTATTGCTTTGTAGCAATAAGGCATTCATCTGCAATACTTCTATAAATGTAAGTCAAACAAATGCTATATACATCATGCAAATTGTCTTTCCACTTATTTATTATTAAAACGTGTTCACATTTGAACAAAGTCCTGTAGTGGTTGTGCTGCAGCAATTTGAACAAAATCCTGTAGTGGTTGTGCTGCAGCATTGTGGTGAGTAAAAATAGACTTTGTAAATAATTGGTGGGAAGTTGTTAAATGAATGTGGAGACACACATGTCTGTGTCTCCAGAGAACAGGTGCCAAGTTTGAATTTGTTTGAGTCGTACAGTCATACAGCACTGAAACAGACCTTTCAGTCTAATCAGTCCACACCGACCATGTTCCAAACTAAACTGATCCCACCTGCTTGCACTCGGCCCATATCCCCCTAAACCATATGAACTTATCTAAATGTATTTTAAACGTTGTAACTGTACCTGCATCCACCAATGGTTTGTGGATTTCTTTATTCTTTCCCAGTTCCCAGCCTTTAAAGAAACTGAGTGACTTCACTTTGCAGTGAGTACGCAGGTGCAGCAAGTTGCTCCAGGAAACTTGAGATGTTAGACAACAAGGTGCAGGGCTGGATGAACACAGCAGGCCAAGCAGATGTTGCATGATACTAATTAATCCTGATTTAATGCTGGGGTGCATATGTGCTTCCAGCCAGTTTCTCACCCAAAACCAATGTGATAGGGCAGACAGGAATATCACATCAACTGGCAGCAGGTTGCTGGCAGGAACCAAAGTAAGAATCTTTCACACTCAGGTAGATGTCTTGGGATGGACGAGGAACAAGAAATACTTCACCTTTCCTTGTGGGGCACCACAAGCCAAGTGCACACTTATTGACAGGATGTAATGGAAAACTAAAAGTAAAAAGGTTTTCCTTAATGTATGGATGTTCTGACCTCAAAACCTCTTCCAATTATGTTAACCTGGTAGGAATAATGCACCTTTCCTCCTGGGGCAACAGTTTAGTTAAGTCAAGACCTTATGACTTGCTTGGAACCTAGCATTGAAATGACTACACTGTATTCTGCTGGCGATATATTTCCAAGTCAGGATGGTGAGTGACTTGGAGAGGAATTTGGAGGTGATGGTGTTCCCAAATGTCTGTTGCCCTTGTCATTCTAGATCGAAGTGGTCGTGGGTTTGGAAGGTGCTGTCTGAGAATCTTTGGTGAATTTCTGCAATGCATCTTGTAAGTAGTACACGCTGCTGCTACTGAGTGTCAGTGGTGGAGGGAATGGATGCTTGTAGATGTAGTGCCAGTCAAGCGGGCTGCTTTGTCCTGGATGGTGTCAAGCTTCTTGAGTGTTGTTGGGGCTGCACTCATTCAGACAAGTTGGGAGTATTCCATCACACTCCTGACTTGTGCCTTGTAGATGGTGGACAGGCTTTGAGGAGTCAGGAGGTGAGTTATTGACTTGTTTCAAGGAGAAAAACCTAATTTCTCTAATCGTTTCTTGTATCTAAAATTCCTCATTCCTGGTATAATTCCAGTAACATTCTACAGAGCTTTAACAATTTTCCTTAGATAACGTGTCCAGAATTGAACACAATACTCCAAATGTCGCAAGGATCTTGTAAGCCTTTGTAACAACTTTTCAACTTTCCTGGCCACCTTCTCAGAGAATTATGCACTTGAACTCCAAGGATTCTCCATTCCTGTACTCCCCTAAAATTTGTACCATTGAGCCTGTATTGTCGCTTTGTATTTCTTCTACTAAAATGCAATACCTCCCATTTCTCAGCATTGAAATGGAGTTGCAGGTGCCTGCCCATTTGGCCCTCCTGAAGTCGCTCAGCATCATCCTCACAATTCACTATTCTCCATAGCTTAACTTTGCAAATTTTGACATTTTATGTTCAACACTCGTCTCAATTGTTTATATAAATCAGAAAAAGGAAGATTCCCAACACCAATGCCTAGGGATCACCACTTTCAACTCATCTCTAGTTTGAGAAATGCCGATCTGTACCGACACTCTGTTTCTTATATTTTAGACACCTTCTAATCCGTGCTACTAAGGATCCATCAGTCCCAAACATTTCAAATCTGTAAATGACAAGGTAAGATTGGAGATAACACAGTGTGGAGCTGGAGGAACGCAACAGGCCAGGCAGCATCACAGGAGCAGGAAAGCTGACGTTTCGGGTCAGGACCCTTCATCAGAAATTTCTGAAGAAGGGTCCCGACCTGAAACGTCAGCTTTCCTGCACCTCTGATGCTGCCTGGCCTGCTGTGTTCCTCCAGCTCCACACTGTGTTATCTCTGACTCCAGCAT
>NW_025975586.1:0-7857 GCF_021869965.1 Rhincodon typus
TGTGTTCATCCAGCCCTGCACCTTGTTGTCTCGGATTCTCCAGCATCTGCAGTTCCGACTATCTCTGATATTAACTACCCACCTCGCCATATGGTATCTCCCACATTCAATTTGTGCTCTTTCTTACCATGCACCATTTCTGGATCAACACGCTGCTCAGTGCACATCTGCCCAACAACTGATATCCATTGTGCCCACCCCATCATTAAAACATACAGTCAATCAGGCTGAGCACTAGCATTCCAAAGTTCCCCTGCTCATTGATGGACAGAATCTGAACATGGTGAAGGGAAGATGGCACCATGTTTCTCTGACAGGCATCTGAAGGCCCTGGTGGTTAGGTGGTGTAACAAAGAGGTAACCTTTTCCTGGAGGACTGGCAGAGTAGGAGATACCAGCAGATCCTGGACTGAGGTGGCCACTTAAGTCAGTGCCATGTTCAGGGTGCAGTTGAAAAGCTAGCAGTGCTACAAGAAGGTCAATGATCTTCTCTGCTGTGCCAGGGTAAGTGCTACATTCTTCACTCTGTCAACTTACACTCACTCTATCTCTACTAGTGCACCCATTTCCCACCAAGGCTCTTGCCACAACCCTCACTGTTGCCTGCAACACATTCCCCACCTGTACTTCCCCCTCAGCCTCCCACAGCACTAACCCTACATGCCCTTAGTGCTGCCTTCTTATTCCTTTGGAATGCTACACCACCTTTTCTCCACATGCACCAGGACTAACAGTCATGTCACCCACTGCAATCTCACTCCTTTCCCCACTTTATCATATTAAAGTAAAGTTAGGCAATAACAGAGTGGAGAGTGCCCATTAAGGTGGGGATGCACACAAATAAGGAAACAACAAGTTTTAGTAAACATAACACAGTACATATTGTGGTTGGTTGGCTCGCTGAGCTGGTTTGTTGTTCCGCAGATGTTTTGTTACCCTGCTGGGATTCTTGCAGAGACAAGCATGGGAATTCCTAGAGGGAAATTCCTAGAAGCCTGGTTCTCTACTAAGAAGGCCATCAATAAACACATAGAGCTAGACCCCATATACACTCCACTGCGAAGGAAAACCGGAAGTGAGGTAATCCAGCTCAACGGACACCAGAGTTTAAATACCAAGCGGGAAAACACAACAGCGCTTCATCGGAGGCTGCACTGATGATGTTACCCAGCAGGGTAACGAAACGTCTGCGGAACAACGAACCAGCTCAGTGAGCCAACCAACCACAACATCCACAACCCGAGCTACAAATCTACACTAAAACCTTAGATAACACAGTACATTAGAGAAGACCAGAGAGATCCTGTCTGAGATTCTACATATTCAAGTCCCATTTCCATTTTGATTTGACATAGCTTCTTATGCACATTGTAATGAACTCAGCTTCATTATTACCCTGAAGTTTATTACCAAGCAATTCAGATCACAGACTTAAATCTGGCTTAACACATTATGTTTTGTTTTAGTTTAAATGAGGTGGCCTCTCACTAAAACATAAGCACACAATGTTGCAGTTTTTATTTAGAAAAAAATCAAAAGTTTATTACCAAAATAAATGAAGATATAATCGAATAAGACAAACTATTTAGTATGAAACAGTTTCAAAGTGTTCTAAACACAACATAAACATATAATCGCATCAATCCCAAAATACTCCTTTACATGTTCCAGAAAATCATCCTTTGTACTGTATTCAGACCAGAGGAAAAAAAAATTTTCCTAATACTTCAAATAGGCTTAAAGTAACTGTAACTTTAATTCCTAGACTCCAAATGCTGACAGTTTCATCCTGGAGTAATCACACACATGAGCTTAAACATACTTTGCTTCAAGTAACTTCCTCAGGGTTTTATGCCAACACTTCTGGTTTGGAACTATTGTCAACTCCTTACTCTAACATAATCTAGTTTTGCTATATTCTTTCCTTCTCAGGAGCGCTGCTCTAAACAAACATCCCCAAACAAGGATTTCACAGAACTGCCCAAAATAAAGTGAAAATTAAAAAAAAGTCTTTCCTCCTGAGCTTATGGGTGTTTCCCCCTAAGCTTTAAAAACCCCTAAGTCTAGAAATTTCTAACAGCCGTTGAAGCATAATGGTTACCTTGCTAAGTTGCAAAACATCCTAAGGCAAACAAATACCCAGCAGTGCTGCCAAAGCAGCACTCAACTCACAGATTTTTGCTCATTCAAAGACCCAACAAGAGAAAAGTCAGGACCAGGACGCTTTTGAACAAAAGCATCCTCCAGAGGGGACACACTTCTGAACAAAAGCATCCTCCAGAGGGGTCATGCTTCTGAAGTTTGTTTGACATGTTGACACCCACATGAGTTGCGTCTGTTTGTTACCCTGAAGTTTAATTTCCTCTATTGTTGTCAGGGGCCTCTGGTTAACAGGGATTGCGGCCCTGTAGTTTTCAAACATGTTTGAAACCTGCTATTAAAGTAACTAGACCTTGTAGTTTGACACAAATGTGTCAGACTCCTGTGCCTGACAGGACTCCCCAAAGAGGAAATCAAAACATTAAATGTAAAACCCTATCTTAAAGACTTGTTATTATGTCTGAATAATAATGTGTGAAGGACAGTTTGGCAAAATTAATGGTGGAAGTGGGATGCAGACTTGGATAAAGAGAGTAGAAGAAAGAGAAGGGATAGTGAGATTATAACATAGTATTTGTATAAAATATTTATCTCAACCAGAGTCCCTTAGAAAAGTCATGTCCTCCGACACATTGCAGCCTCTGGGATCTTGCTGTGCATAATGGGTGGACCAATGACTGTCATAACACACTCATCATTTTCAAACTACCTAACGTGTCTGAAATTGAAACTCTGAAGTGTTTTACTGATTTGTTCACATTTGGATCTTGCTGGGGAATTCCATACGAGGTTTCAAAAGACAGCTGGACATATATTCGCTAGTGATGAATTTAGAGGGCTATGGAGATAAGGCTGGAGAATGGGACTAACTTTCAGGAGCTGGTACAGAAATGATGGGTCAAATGGCCTCTTCTGTACTGTAAATTCTGTATGGTTTTATAATTCTATAAATCATCATTGTGACAGAAATATTTACAGGTGAATCATTAATTTCAGTCACATAGGAAATTCATATGTTACTAGCCCAAACTTAAAGTAAATGACATTAAATATAAATCACAGAGTTTATTTCATTAAATTCAACAAGAGAAAGCCATAGTATAGTGATGTCACTGGACTAGTAAGTCCCAGGGGACATGGGCTTGAATTCTACCATGGTAATATAGAAATTTTAATTCAATAAAAGTCTGGAATTAAAATGTACTCTGATGATGACTATGTACCTGACAGTCAATTGTTGTCAATACCTAACTGGATCACTAATGCCCTTTAGGGAAGAACATCTACCATTCTTTTCCCTGTCAAGCTTACACATTAATCCAGACTCTTAATTGAAATAGCCTATCAAGCCACACAACAGGCCCACATCCCATGAATGAATCCTAAAAAACGTGCTCAGTAGCTAATAATAAGATAGAGAGATGACCCCTTAATTATCCCCTCGATCCTGGAAGTCACTGTATATCTTTTAAACACTAATATTTAACCATTCCTACCAACTTATCCCCAACACACACACACACACACACACAAAGTATTTTCTGGTCAAGGCATCAATCTCCAACCATATTCTTGGTTCTGTGTGACAGTCGTTTGGGTGGTCTTTTGGCACATTAGCAGTGAACAGAGTTTACACAAATTAAACTTGGGGCTGGTCTTCATTGTTAGTAGACTCAATTGCTGCAGCTCTGGACACAGCAGTAAGTGGTGACCTTGCTCGCTCCAACGATTCTGACAGTGCTCTGTCTCTTGGGTACTGTTTGGTAGAGGCTGAACCTTCAACTATCTTTGATTTGACTTCCCTTCTGACAAGTTCAGCTTCACCAAAGTCAGATTTGGGTGCTATTTGGCTCAAGCAAGTTCTGCACTGGTCAGTTATCTCATTTGTTTCATGATTTGTGTATCTGAAGACAATTGTGTCATATATTGTATTCTTATAGGGCTTAGAATATGATGACAGTGCTATTGTAGCTGAACTGTAGGCATTTTGGAGTTAAATGTTTTGAGAATATCTTTTGCTTCATCACAGCTATAATGGAAAAATAATGTATTTTACCTTTTGTCCTCTGTGATGGCAAAACCTGTTTCAGCATCTTCATAAGTCAAAGCTACATTTGCTAATGTGGGAATGCAGCTGGTCATTCCAGTTGTAGTTCAGAAAGTGATGTATGGTAGATTGGGCATAGACAATGCTATTTTCCTCAACAATAGGGAAGGAATTTGTTTGAAAAGCTTTCCTACTTCATTCTTTCAAGGTCGTGCAGCTTTAAAAGAACCTTTGTGTTTTTCTAAACCTGGAGCTTTAAATATTTTTGGCAACTTAAAATGCTGTTTTCTCAGTAGGTGTTAGGCAAAACCTTTCAAAAAGATATGTGCATTCATATTTTGCATTATTCTTATCGCTAATATGAGGTTTTCAGGAACAGAAACTGCCAGAGATAAATCAGAATTAAAAGCGCACAAGCAACATGACTCCTGTAGTCAAACAGTTTGTTCAGACTTTCTGCTTGCAGACTCTCTCTGCTGGTATAATTCTGCATGATAAAAATCAAAAGAACTGCGGATGCTGTAAATCAGGAACAAAAACAAAGTTGCTGGAGAAGCTCAGCAGGTCTGGCAGATTCTGTGAAGGGAAAAACAGAGTTAACGTTTCAGGTCCGGTGACCCTTCCTCAGAACAGTTCCTCGGGTCACCGGACCCGAAACGTTAACTCTGTTTTTCCCTTCACAGGTGCTGCCAGACCTGTTGAGCTCCTCCTGCAACTTTGCTTTTGTTTTAATTCTGCACCATACCCTCCATCAAACAATTCGTACAACATTACAAAGAATGAACATTCATTGTTCAGTCTTTTGAATAGGAGTTGGGAAGTCATGTTGAGATTGTACAGGACACTGGTGAGGCCTCTTCTGGAATACTGTGTCCAGTTCTGGTTGCCAAGTTATAGGAAGGATATTATTAAGCTGGAGAGGGTTCAGAAGTGATTTGCCAGGATGTTGCTGGGTATGGAAGGTTTGAATAATAAAGAAAGGCTGGTTAGGCTAGGACTGTTTTCACTGGAGTGTAGGAGATTGAGAGGCGACCTCATAGGGTTTATAAAATAATGAGGGGTATAGATAGAGTTAACGGTAATTGTCTTTTCCCTAGGATGGCAAGGCCAGGTGAGAAACTTAAAGACATGATGGGCAAATATTTTATACAGAGGGTGGTTCGCATGTCGAATGAACTTCCCGAGGGTGTGGTGGATGTGAGTACAATTAGAACATTTAAAAGACATTTGGATAAGTACATGAATAGGAAAGGTTTGGAGGGATATGGGCCAGGATCAGGCAGGTGGGACTATTTAGTTTGGAATTATGTTAGGCATGGACTAGTTGGACCAAAGGGTCTGTTTCCGTGCTGTATGCATCTATGACAATGCAAGTCTTCTGGTGCAATGATAGTAATCCTACCTCTGGGCCAGATGTTCTGGGTTTAAGTCCTTTACTATGATTTGTTGGCTAACAAAGGTGTGTACTTGTATGTGGCAAAACAGGCTGATAGTCATCCTGTAAGGACTTCCAAGTTGTGTGACGGTAGGGAATAAAAGGAAAACAAAGTTTCCTGGTCAGCCATCTTGCAGAAGGCAATGGCAAACCACTCAAGTACTTAAGTGTGGACCATCAAATGAAGGTCACAGCCTATCCCTCAGAAATAAGGATGGAGAAAAAGACTGATGAAGCTATGAAGGTTTTTTTTTAAGTTTCCTTTGACACTTTGTTCTTGAATTTTCTGGAACAGTGGTGATGACAACTTGTCAGCATTCACCACCATTACCTCTCTGAAACTGACCAGAATTTAAGGATCCGAGACAACAAGGTGCAGAGCTGGATGAACACAGTAGGACAAGCAGCATCATAGGAGCAGAAAGCCTGACATTTCGGGCCTAGACCCTTCATCAGAAATGGGGGAGGGGAAGGGGGTTCTGAAATAAATAGGGAGAGAAGGGGAGGCGGATAGAAGATGGATAGAGGAGAGGATAGGTGGAAAGGAAACACACAGGTCAAACAGGCAGGGATGAGCCAGTAAAGGTGAGTGTAGGAGGGGAGTTAGGGAGGGGATAGGTCAGTCCACGGAGGACAGACAGGTCAAGGGGGCGGGATGAGGTTAGTAGGTAGGAGATGGGGGTGCGGCTTGAGGTGGGAGAAAGGGATAGGTGGGAGGAAGAACAGGTTAGGGAGGTGGGGACGAGCTGGACTGGTTTTGGGATGCGGTAGGGGGAGGGGAGATTTTGAAGCTTGTGAAATCCACATTGATACCATTGGGCTGCAGGTTCCCAAGCGGAATATGAGTTGCTGTTCCTGCAACCTTCGGGTGGCATCGTTGTGGCACTGCAGGAGGCCCAGGATGGACATGTCGTCTGAGGAATGGGAGGGGGAGTTGAAATGGTTCGCGACTGGGAGGTGCAGTTGTTTATTGCGAACCGAGGGTAGGTGTTCTGCAAAGCGGTCCCTGAGCCTCCGCTTGGTTTCCCCAATGTAGAGGAGGCTACCACGGGTACAGCGGATGCAGTATACCACATTGGCAGATGTGCAGGTGAACATCTGCTTGATGTGGAAAGTCTTCTTGGGGCCTGGGATGGGGGTGAGGGAGGAGGTATGGGGGCAGGTGTAGCACTTCCTGCGGTTGCAGGGAAAAGTGCCGGGTGTGGTGGGGCTGGAGGGGAGTGCGGAGCGGACAAGGGAGTCACGGAGAGAGTGGTCTCTCCAGAAAGCAGATAAGGGTGGGGAGGAAAAGATGTCTTTGGTGGTGGGGTCGGATTGCAGATGGCGGAAGTGTTGGAGGATGATGCGTTGGATCCGGAGGTTGGTGGGGTGGTACGTGAGGACGAGGGAGATTCTTTTTTGGTTCTGATTGCGGGGATGGGGTGTGAGGGATGAGTTGCAGGAAATGTGGGAGACATGGTTGAGGGCGTTCTCGACCACTGAAGGGGGGATGTTGCAGTCCTTGAAAAACGAGGACAACTGAGATGTACGGGAGTGGAATGCCTCATCCTGGGAGCAGATGCAGCGGAGGCGAAGGAATTGGGAATAGGGGATGGCATTTTGGCAGGAAGGTGGGTGGGAGGAGGTGTATTCTGGGTAGCTGTGGGAGTCGGTGGGCTTGAAATGGATATCGGTTTTTAGGTGGTTGCCTGAGATGGAGACAGAGATGTTCAGGAAGGAGAGAGAGGTATTAGAGATGGTCCAGGTAAACTTAAGGTTGGGGTGGAAGGTGTTGGTGAAGTGGATGAACTGTTCAAGCTCCTCGTGGGAGCACGAGGTGGCGCCGATACAGTATTCAATGTAACGGAGGAAGAGGTGGGGTTTAGGGCCAGGGCATGGGCAGATCAGCATGGAATCCTGAGGCTCCAGGTTGTCACACATGGGGCCAAATTATACTGGTGGTGGTGTCTTGCTAGCTCCTCACGTCCCACCAATTTCCTGCTATTGTGAACAAGCAGAGAATGGGATGCCAGTCCTTCAATGCAAAACGGTCAGTCGCCTTTCCAGCAATGCCAGTACTCAGGCACTGGCTGCTGCCAGAATTGCAAGAATTTCCACAAAAGCTATTCTGATTGGATCCAGGTATGTTCTGACTGTTTTTTTGTGGGGGAGAGCATTGAGCACTCCAGTTAGTTGGGGAGGGGTGGGTGTTTATTCAGGATGTAGATTCTGGAGACCAAGTGGAGACACTTGATACACTGGGGGAGATGGAGAATGATACACGGCGGGGGGAATG
>NW_025975587.1:0-7856 GCF_021869965.1 Rhincodon typus
ACACACACACACACACAGACACACACACAGACACACACACACATACACACGCCATGTGAGCTGTTCATCGTCACTGAGTCAAATTCATGGAACACTCTCCTTAATGGTGTTGTGGGCGAACCTGCAGCACATGGCCTGCACTGCTTCCTGAATCCCAATTACCATTGTCTTCTCAAGGCCAACTGGAAACCGGCAATAAATGCTGGCCCAGCCAATATCCCATGGATAAATTTTAAAAATCTGCCTTGAATATAAGCAACAACTGAGAATCCACACTACTCTGTGGTCAAGAATTAAAGATTCAGAAACCTTTGAGAGAAGATATTTTTCCCTGCCTTGGTCCTAAGTAGCCAATCCCACATTGTAAGACCACAATCCCTAGTCTAGACTCTGCAATCAGAGAAGCAGCCTCTCAGTATGAACTTATCAAACTTTCTTGGAATTCTTATATGTTTTAATGAGATCACTTCTTACCCTTCTAACCACTCAAGAGTATAGGCCCATTTTGCTCAATATTTCCTCACAGGTCAACTTTTGCAACTCAGGAATCAAACTACTGAACCATCGATGGAACCCCTCTAAGGCAACTATATCCTCACCCAAGTGTGGAGACAACAGCATTCCAGATAGGGTCTCTTCAAAGTCCTAAATAATTGCAGGAAAGCTTCCTTAATATTACACTGGAATCCCCTTATAAGAAACGAAAATAGACCATTACCTTCCTATAAATACTACCAAACTCTGCAAAATGCTTTTCTATGTTTTATGTACAAAGAACATAGAATTACTTCAAAACAGTGAAACCAGGATCCTTTTCACTTATCCTGGTCTTTCAGATCAAAATTAAAGATTCCCTGGTACTGTTCACAGTGTAAAATTTTCCCTCAGTACTCTGGCATTTCCTCAGATAACACCAGCAAAAACAAACAAACCAGTCACTTATCAAGCCAAATCGCAAGTTGTGGCTTATAAGATGTCGTGTGTGAAAAATGGTGTTTATTCATGTAACTTCAAAGTGACTGGCTGTGCGTTTTGAGATGATTTTGAGAAATGATGAAGTGCAAACCTATTTTCCTTTAAAGAAAGCACCAGACCATTCTTAGGAGCAGATGGCTGTGCTGATATTTGCGCAGATTATATTCCTTATTTATAAATCCATAGTGTGACAGTAAATTGAGGAACTGGTGGATCTATTGAGACTGAGTGTAAAAGTTCAGTGGCTTTGCCAGGAGAAATCTAATCTTAATTTCTACTGTCACCTTCTGAGGACATGTTAGATACTTAACCCTTTGCAATTTAATTGTTAACACCGCAGAAATTTACTGGTTGAAAAATCATTTGCACTTGAGCTATTTCTTCTGAGAGAGTGATATCATTCTCTTGTGGTGCTTCTTGGTGTAACACTAGATGATACTTTACAAAAGACAGGTAGATTCTCTGGTGGCAACAGCACTTTGTGAAGCTGGTGTCATGAAGTCAGGAGAGCCATTAAAATGAGCTGAGATAACCCTCTCTCAGGTGGACTGATTGCAAACATGCCATTGCTAACTTTTATATCTTTCTAAGCTATTAAAGATTTTATTGTCTGTTTTATTGAGTGGGGTGCAAAGGGAGGACAAGGGAAAGGGAGAAAAAAGAGAGAATGAAGCAAATTTCAAGGCATTGGTTCCTCAGCTCAGCCTCGTAATGCTTCTGGAACTTCAGAAGTTGGTATGGAAGCCAACTATGGATCACCACTTTCAGTGGGCTCACACAGCACAAGCACAGAGCTGCATGGTGGCTCAGTGGTTAGCACTGCTGCTTCACAATACCAGGGACCTGGGTTCAATTCCAGTCTCAGGCAGAGTTTGCACATTCTCGCCATGTCTGCGTGGGTTTCCTCCCACAGTCTAAAGATGTACAGATTGGGTAGATTGGCCATGCTAAATTTCCCGTAGTATCCAGTGATGTACAGGTTAGGTGGATTGGCCATGGGGAATACAGGGTTGTAGGGGAGTGAGTCTGAGTGGGATGCTCTTTAGAGAGGCGATGTGGACTGAATGGCCTGTTTCTGCACTGTAGGGATTCTATGGAAGCCTGTCCAAGTGAAGTGGGCCCAAGGAAATTGCAGGTTAGTATTGCCTGAATGAACAATCAGTAACAGTTTTCTACAGCCACTGGGTTTTAAATGTATATGAGTCAGGAATCGGAGATGTGTTGCTACGTGAGCCTTACTGTGTGTGCAGTCTGTCAGCGTTCAAAGACTGACACAGCATGACAAAAGCAGATGTTATGCCAGTTGCTCCACCACTGACATCTCTCACCTTGAGATGGATGAATAAAACATAACAGTCAAAAAGAAAAGTGATTGAGAGGATCTCCACCTGCATTCAAGATGTGACCAGTTCAAACTCACATTTCCACAGAGATGCCAAACAACTGCAACAAAGACAGCATTAATTCAAACCTCCAGTCCATCAATATAACAGAGTCACCAAGATATCAAATAGGGAATTCGGGAGAAACCTCTATGCACAGACAGTCATAAAAATGTAGAATTAGTTGTCATGGAGAGGAGGTGAGGTGAATAACATCGATTCATTTAAGGAAGTCAATAGATACATCAGGGAGAATGGAATAAAGAGTCGCACCGATGAAGTTAGATGAGAAAAGATTGAAGGAGGCTTCAATGGAGCATAAAGATGGAATGGTTGATTCAAATGACCTCTTTCTGTGCAGTAGTGTTTGTAGTCTTGCACCTCTTATTATGTAATCTGGGGCTAAACAATGCTGACATCACTTTCATTGCCACTATTCTATAAGTGTATAAAGCAGGGCATTAATCGCCATCCATTCTGATGATTTTGAGTGGGAGAACAGCTTTGGATCTCAAAGGATCATCACAATCTCCCTCCTAGTCTCAGTAATAATGTTTATCAGACCAATGTAGCTTGTATCTAATTGTTCTTGTGCAATGAATGACATCTTGTTTAAGACAAAAGCCTCTTCTCGTTAGCAAGTGGTATTCCTCATCCATATTAGACAAAGCAAGCCTAACAGGGGAGGTAAGGCAGCAAATCTGCCAAAGGGATTCTTCATCAAGCTTGGCTTGGGTAAGGATCCATCATCAAAAATCACTTCTTTAGATTTGGTGGTGATTTTACAGCCAGCTGCCCCTCAGGTCAATAATACTCTCCATTTATTCAGGCTATTCTTTTGAAAAGAACAAGCCTTCTAGTGGGATTTGAAACCAGGACCCTGCAGTTCACAGCCGCCTCAGTGAGTGTGGAACACTGCTTTCTGTGAATTGGAACATCCTGGTCCATAGCCTGTATGCTCTGTCCTCAATTAAACATTGTTGAGTGCAACAGCCCATAAAAACCTACCATCGAATCATTGTTCAGTTTTCTGTGACCCACATAAAAAGATTGTACTGAGATGTGCTACATTGAGTCAATCTACTATTCCTGCAGCCTCAGCTATTTGTTTCTTTATGTGATTGCTCCAAGGCCAGTTCTCATGGGACACTAGACTATCGTCTGAAAAGAATGGCACATCCTCACCAAAGCCATGGGAGCCCACAGAATGTAGAAGATGCGTTCAACAACATCCCACATCGTGGATTAAATGACCTGAAGCAGCAACATCAGTGTCTTGATTTATAAAAAGAGAAACATAGAAAACAGGAGCCAATGTATTCCATGTGGCCCTTCACCCATCCAAGTCAGTACACTGCTCCTGATTTCTGTCCACATACTTTGATCTCTTTAGTTTTAAGAACTACATCTAACTCCTTCTTGAAAACTTGCAATCTTTTGGCCTCAACTTGTTTCTGTGGTAGAGAATACCACAGGCTCACCACTCTCTGGGCAAAGAAATTTCTCCTTAGCTCAGTCCTAAATGGCCTACCTCGTGTCCTTAGAGTGTAACCTCTTATTCTGGACTCCCCAGTCATCAGGATCGTCCTTCCTGTATTTATTCTGTCCAGTCCCATTACAGTTTTATAGGTTTCTATGAAATCCGCTCTCATTCTTCTAAACTCAGTAAATATTGTCCTGACCGATCCAGTCTGGTTTCATGATTCGTTTGAAGGGGCTGCTGTCCTAATTAATCCTTCTAACTCAAGGCAATGGCATGCTGTAAGAGCGGGAGAGATTCCTGGTCAACTATGTGATAGAAAGTATGTTGGAGCCTCCACCATCGCTGCCCATAACTTCAGATCACAATATGGTTGTAAAAGTGTGTGTGGCCATTGCAGTTCAGGCTCCTTGAGTGAACTGTTACACACACCCACCATCAGACTCCAAATTGTATGGGGAATGCGCAGCATGAATGGGCAGTAAACATCAATTGCCTGCCTCAACAGATGGAGCAGTGGAGATTAAGCCCTGTTGGGAGGCCAAGCCCAGCATGGCTAATCACTTAAAGACTGTAATGTTGAACCTTTAACTTTATTTCTTTATTTTTCTACTTAATACTATGAAGGTCTGTAATGTTAAATTTTTACCTTTATTGCTTTATTTTTCTACTTTGAACTTAAGATTTTGTACCTAAGATGGCACCAGGAATGGCAACATCGTACATTTTTCACTGTACTCCTGTACTTCAGTACTTGAGTATACATGATAATAAAATCTAAATCTAAATTCTAAATTCAGTTATTTTAGCATTGGAGCAGTTAAGAACAAATGCCACCCAATGCCAAAGCACCAAACCATCAAACGTCAATCCGACCAATAGTGGATACTGCTACAGATCCAACCTGGTTTCGCTGATATAATGTCAATATTTCATATTTATGCAGTCTCTACCCACCCCAGCAAGACAAAACAGGGAGGCAATGGCCTAGTGGTATTATTGCTGGACTATTAATCCAGAGACCCAGGTAACATACTGGGGACTTGGGTTCAAATCCTGCCAAGGCAGATGGTGAAGTTTGAATCCAATAAAAATCTGGAATTAGGAGTCTAACAAAGACCATGATTCCATTGCGAATTGTCAGAAAAACCCATCTGGTTCACTAACCTCCCTCAGGGAAGGAAACTGCCATCTTTACCTGGTCTGGCCTACATGTGACTCCAAACACACAGCAATGTGGTTGACTCTGAACTGCCCTCTGGGCAATTAGGGATGGGCAATGAATAGCCAATGACACCCTCATCTTCTGAATGAATTAAAAATAAATAAATAAGTCTCTTGTTGGGGGCATCTATATCACCTAATTCTACTGTGAAGAGAGATGGTTACAAAATCAGAGTGGGATAAAACACCAGAAAATAAAAGGAGAACAGTGAACAAAAGGGGAATAAATGAAGTCAGGCCTGTGGGGAATTACTTCAAATATCAAAATTTGTCAGATTAACTGGAGATAATTGGAGCTCTCTCGTAATTAGTTCATTGGGGATTTCTTTTAACTATGTAAGAATAAACCATTCTTTCTGTAGTTTCAACTTAAAAAATAGAACAGGAAAGAAACAAATCAACTGGTTACTCAGGAGCATACATTATGTTCATGTGTCTGGATTACTGACAGTGCCTTTAAGGAGAAATATTATGTTTGCATCTAACAAAGTCAGGTTGGTGGGGCCTGGAGGATTGGAATATTTCATTATTTTGGTAACAAGGATAAAAAGACAATTTCCTCTGTTGGGGAATTTCCAGAATAAGGAAGTAAAATCTTAAAATTAGAGCCAGGCTATTTAGAAGTTTAATCAGCGAGCGATTTTTCATACACAGGCCTGTCGAAATCTGGGACAGTGTCAATAAACAAAAACTTACTTTTATGGAGCACTTCCAAAGCAGTAAAACAATCCAAGGCACTTCAAAGGAGCTATATCAAACCTAATTTGACACCAAACCACGTAAGGTGATGGGACACCAGGAAATAGATGAGGCCTCTTCTGGAGTACTGTGTACAGTACTGGTCGCCCTGCTATAGGAAGCATGTTATTAAATTGGAGAGGGTTCAGAAAAGATTTATCACTATGTTGCTGGGAACAGAAGGTTTGACTTATAAGGAGAGGCTGGATATACTGGGACCTTTTTTCACTGGAACATAGGAGATTGAGGGGTGACCTTATTGAGGTTTATAAAATCATTAGGAGCATAGATAAGGTGAATAGGGTGGGGGAGTTCAAAACTAGGGGCATGTTTTTAAGGTGAAAGGAGAAATTTTTAAAAAGGCAACCTTTTTACACAGAGATTGGCTCGTATGTGGAATGACCTGTTAGTGGAAGCAGGTACAGTTACAACATTTAAAAGACATTTGGATAAGTTCATGAATAGGAAAGGTTTGAAGGGATATGGGCTAAACGCTGACAAGTTGGACTAGTTTGGTTTTAGAAGATGGTTGGTGTGGATTGGTCGGACCGAAGGGTCTATTTCCAGGTTGCTCTATGACTCTATGTAGGTTCCAAGCAGCATCTCAAAGGAGGACACAGAGGTGGAGAGATTGAAGGAGGAAATTCTGAAATTTATGACTTTGGTAACTGAAAGTACAGCCATCAACACTGGAGGTTGGAAATCCCTGATGCACAAGTGGCTAGAATTCTCGGAAGGCTGTAAGACTGGAAGAGGTTAATGGAGATAGGGAGGTATGAGACCACAAGAAAATTTGAACTCAAGTATGAGAATGTAAACCCTGACACCCTGCCAAATTGAGAGATGAAGCAGGTCAGTGGGAGGGGTTGGCGGTGGGTGAAGGAACTTTGTTGCAAGTTTGAAGATGAGTTGCAGAAATTTGCAAGAGTTGAAGTTTCCAAGAATGGAAGATGGGAAATGGTTAAGCAGTCTTTGCATCAATTGAATCTGGAAAGGACAATGGCAATGACAAGGTCTCACATGGGAGACTGGTAAAGAAGGTAAAAGGACATGGGATCCAGGGTAACTTGGCAAGTTGTATACAAAATTGGCTTAGTGGTAGGAAACAGAGTGCGGTGGTAGAAGGCTGTTTGTGTGAATAGAGGTGGTATCCAGTGTAATAGCACAAGGATCAGGGTTAAGTCCCATATTGTTTGTAACGTATATAAATGATGCAGATAGGAATGTTGGGGGGATGATAAATAAGCTTGTGGATGACACCAAGATTGTCTGGGTGTTTGACAATGAGGAAGAAGGTCCTAGGCTACAGGAAGATATAGATAGGTTGGTCACATTGGCAGATCAGTGACTGTTGGAATTAAAGCCTAATCAATACGGGGTGATGTGCATATGGGAAGATGTAACAAAACAAGGGGGTACTCAATGAACAGCAGAACAATAGGAGACTCACAGGAACAGATGGATCTTGGGGTGCTTGTCCACAAATCACTGAAGGTGGCAGCGCAGTTTAATGAGGTAAATAAGAAGCCATACAGGACATTTACCTTTATCAATCTTAGCACAGATTATATGAGCAGGAAGGTTATGTTGGAGTTGTCAAAACTTTGGTTAGGCATCAGTTGCAGTACTGTGTGCAGTCTAGTCACCTAACTATAGGAAGGTTGTGATTGCACTGGAGGGAGTGCAGAGGTGATTCACCAGGTTGTTGCCTTGGATGGAGCAGTTTTAGCAATGAAGAGAGAGTGGATAAGCTCGAATCAGAGATAGCAGGAACTGCAGATGCTGGAGAATCCGAGACAACAAGGTGCAGGGCTGGATGAACACAGCAGGCCAAGCAGCATCATAGGAGCAGAGAGGCTGACGTTTCGGGCCTAGACCCTTCATCAGAAAAGGGGGAGGGGAAGGGGGTTTTGAAATAAATAGGGAGAGAGTGGGAGGCGGATAGAAGAGGGATAGAGGAGAGGATAGGTGGAGAGGAAACAAACAGGTCGAAGAGGCGGGGATGGGGCTGCTGTACCCGGTGTGGCTTCCTCTACATCGGGGAAACCAAGCGGAGA
>NW_025975588.1:0-7855 GCF_021869965.1 Rhincodon typus
CCACCTAGCCTGCACATCTTTGGACTGTGGGAGGAAACCCACGCAGCAATGGGGAGAACGTGAATACTCCACACAGAGTTCCCTGAGGGCAGATTTGAATCCAGGTCCCTGGCCCTTTGAGGCAGCTGTGCTAACCAATGAGCCAACGTGGAAGATTTATTAGGAGTGGGAGTAGGCTTGGAGGCTGCTCTGCCAGTCAATGAGATCATGGCCAACTGGTGTGGTCTCAACTCTATTTTCTGGTCTGCCCCCCCCCCGCCCCACAACCTTTGACACCTTTTGTCTATCAACAGTCTAACTCAGCATTGAATAAATGTAATGACACAAGCCCCTGTCTGGGGAAGAGAATTCCACAGACTAACAAACCTGAGAGGAAAAAAAAATCTTTAAAAAAAGGGAAATGTCTTATTCTTAAACTGTATTCCCTAGTTCTAGTCTCTCCCACAAGAGGAACCACCTCCCCAATATCCACCCTATCAAGTCCCCTCAGGATCTTATGTATTTTGGTAAGATCACCTCTCATTGTTGTAAACTCCAATGCGTATAGGGCCAGCCTGACCAAGCTTCCCTCGTAAAATACGCCCTGCATCCCGGGAATGAAAGGAGTGAACCTTCTCTGAACTGCTTTTCTATTGCAGTTATATCCTTTTACAAATAAGGAAACCAAAACTGTACCCAGTTCTCCAGATGTGGTCTCACCAAGGCCCTGTAGTAAAACATTCCTATATTCTGTTCCTCTTACAGTAAATGTCAACAATTTAATTGCTTTCCAATCACTTGCTGTATCTGCACACGAAGTTCATGTATCAAAACTCCTGGATTCCCCCTGTACCACTGAGTTCTGCAATCTATCCATAGAGTCCCTACAGTGTGGAAACAAGCCATTCAGCCCAACAAGTCTGCAAAGAGCATCCTATCCAGATGATCCTGTACCCCATCCGTATAACCCTGCATTTCCCACAGCTAAGCCACCTAACTTACACATCCCTGGACACTGTGGGACAATTTAGCATGGCCAATCCATCTAACCTGCACATCTTTGGACTGTGGGAGGAAACTGGAGCAAACTCACACAGACATGGGGAGAATGTGCAAACTCTACACAGACAGTTACCTGAAGCTGGAATCGAACCCAGGTCCCTGGCACCATGAGGCAGCAGTGCTAACCACTGAGCCACAGTGCCATCCTTATACTTTCCCTTTATGCTTGTCTACTTTTCCAGAGAACTTTAATAAATTTGTTCAAAACAAATCTTTTTCACAAAACCATGTTGACTTTGCCTGACTCCATAATGACTTGCTAAGTTTTCAGTTATAATGCCCTTAATAATAGATTCTAGCAAATCATGTTGAGGTTGTACAGGATGCTGGTGTGCAGTTCTGGTCACCATGCTACAGGAAGGATATTATTATATTGGAGAGGGTTCAGAAATGATTTACCAGGATGTTGCCAGGAATGGAGGGTTTACGTTATAAAAATAGACTGGGATGTTTTTCACTGGAGCACAGGAGATTGAGGGGTGACCTTATAGAGGTTTATAAAATCATGAGGGGCATTGATACGGTGAATAGCAAGGGTCTTTTCTCTAGGGTGGGGGAGTTCAAAACGAGAGGGCATACCTTTAAAGTGAGAGGAGAAAGATTTAAAAAGGACATGAGGGGCAAAGATTTTAGATAGGTTATGTTATGTGTGTGGAATGAACTTCGAGAGGAAGTGGTGGATGCAGGTACAGTTACAAGATTTAAAAGACATTTGCATAAGTATATGAATGGGAAAGGTTTGGAAAGATGTGGGCTAAATGCAGGCAAGTTGGATTAGTTTGGTTTGAGGACATGGTCAGTGTGAACTAGTTGAACTGAAGGGTCTGTTTCTATGCTGTATGACTTTGACTGTCTATGACTGTAGATGTTAGGCTAACTGGCCTACAATTTCCTGCTTTCTGTCTCCCTCTTTTCTTGAATAAGGGTGTTACAATTTCTATTTTCTAATCTGCTGGGGCTATTCCAGACTCGAAGGAAATTTAAAAGGTTATAGCCAATGCCTCTACCATCTCTGCAGTCATTTCTTTGAAGGTTCTGAGATGCAGGCCTGGGGTCATATCAGCCTTGAGGTCAGATATTTTTCCCAGCACTTTATCTTTGGTGGTGATGATTGTATTAAGTTCCTCCTTTCCTTTCACCTCTTGATTTTCAAACATCTTCAAAAAGTTTTGTAAGTCTTCTACAGTGAAGACAAAAATAAAATACCTGTGTGCAACATTTCTATTGTTTTCTTGTTTTCCCGGACACTCTCTCAAAGAATTTGCACTCGCTTCAGTTGTTCATTTCTTATTTAAATACTCTTACTGTCAGTTTTTATATTGCTAGCTAGCTTTCTCTCCTCCTCTACTTTTCTCCCTCTGGATTTTTGTTCTAGTCAGTTTTACGCTGGGTCTTAAAATCTGTTCAATTTTCTGACATGGTGGAGTGGGAGTCAATGCAATGTGAACAGGAAGAGGCCATTCAGCCCTGTGAGCCTGTTCTGACATGGTTCATCAGCAAGCTTATGCTGTAGTCTAGAAAATGGATAATGTTTCATGGGCGATGAGTTCAGCTGGTGTGAGAAATCTTGGGGCGATCAATGTGTTTCTCAGAAACAAGCAACATAAAACACATGAGATAACAAGGTGTAGAGCTGGATGAACGCAGCAGGCCAAGCAGCATCAGTGGAGCAGGAAGGCTGATATTTCGGGCCTGGACCCTTCTTCAGAAAGGTCTAGGCCCGAAACTTCAGCCTTCCTGATCCTCTGATGCTGCTTGGCCTGCTGTGTTCATCCAGCTCTACGCCTTGTTATCTCAGATTCTCCAGCATCTGCAGTTCCTACTATCTCTGAAACATAAAACACATCATAAGTTTCCAGTATTCATTAATAGCTCATCATTTCTGGTGGCCATTTGGAAAGGACAGCTGGGTAGCTGGCACTTTCTTTAGGAAGCTAGGACAAGCCGTCCCCAGGAATCTCTTAGTTCATCGAGGTCTGTGGGAAAATATCTATGTGGATGTGGGGCTGGGGAGTCAATGGGAAAGAAAGCACACATTTAACTGCTACTGTGCATGGATTAATGTTTGAAGGAAAATAAAGTTGTCTCCGGTGGTGGTACAAAACGGATTCAATCGCGAATAGTAGAGAAATCAATAAGGTAACGTGAATATTCATAAGTAATAAGCACACGCCCAGAGTATAGAGTATGCATCTGCTTGCAAACACTGCCAGCCTCCGCCTGCTCGCTGAAACGGGAGGTAATCATTAACCAAGGGGAGAGCCTGTAGAGAAACACTCAAGGATACTCCCAAACACACTGTAAAGTGGCTTCAAGCAAAGCAGGGGCGATAGCAGGAGTGCACAGGACATTAACACTCCTCAGCTAGAAACCACTGGTAGCCCGTTGGTACCATTAATATACTGGCAAATGAATGGGGCTGTGCTGACCTTTTTTGGTAATACTGCACTCATTCCGATAGCTGATGACCGGGCAGAGTTATTTGAAGATTGCCTGGCTTGTTTATTTTTGACTGAGTCCAGGAACATGTGTCCCTAACGTTATTAGCTTCCCGTTAGGGAAACACTGCAAAAAATATCCCGGGGACAGTTAGACTGCGCGGCGTCCAATTATATATCATTTAAGAATGTAGGGTGTGCATTCTGAATCATTTCATCCAGCTTATAAACGTTTCCTTATTTACTCCCTCTTTCCATCTCATGTCATTTCGGTTGACTAATTTTTATTTCCGATGCTGTCCCTGTTTTTGTTTTTAAAAAATATACCCACCCCCCTCCCTTTTCATATTTTGCTTCCCCGAAGGTGGAGCTTTTGCTGAAGTAGCAGTCGGAATGCGTGAGCATTACAAAGCCAGAGAATGCTGGAGAAAGTCAGCAGGTCTGGCAACATCTGTGGGGGGAGAGAAGCGGAGTTAGCGTTTTGAGACTTGTGGTCCTTCGTCAGAACTGATAGCAGCTAGGAGCAGGAGGTATTTACCCCTGGTTGGGGAGGGCATGGAGTGGGGAGTGATGGTGGAAAGGAGTGAGAGGAGAGGTGGAAGTGGAACCCAGAGACAGAGGCAAAAAAAGGGGCAGACAGTCAAAGGGTTGTAGATAGTAAGCCAGAGAAGAAGGTGATTTAGGTGAGAATGGGGACTATAAGTGGGTGAAAAAGGGTTGGATGTGCAAAAAGCAACTCATGGCATTGACAGGGCCTAGGGTTGTGGGGTAGGTGACAGACATGAAAGGGGTTGGTCAGTCGCAAATTGTTAAACTCACTGTCAAGTGCTGAAGGCTGTAAGGTGCCCCAATAGCCCCTATTATCACCATCTAGTTTCTCTTCTTCCTTGGCTTACTATCAACAATCCCTTTGTCTGCTGACCCTCATTTCTCTTTCTCTGGGCTCTGTCTCCACGTATGCTATCACTTCCCACCTCCAGCCCCCATCATCAGCTTAAATACTACCTTTTCCTAGCTGCTTCTAGTTCTGGACTTGACTGGACCTGAAACATTCACTCTTTCCACCCCCCCGCTGTCCCTGCCCTCCAGCCTACATCATCAGCATAAATGCTACTTTTTCCTAGCTGCTTCTAGTTCTGGACTCAAAATGTTAACTCTGTTTCTCTCTCTGCTGATGCTGCCACACCTGCTGAGTTTCTCCAGCAATTTCTGTTTTTGTTTGTTTCAGATTTCGAGCATCCTCAGTTCTTTATTTTATTATGCGTCAGCAGGACCTTTGCCCAAGCTGCTGTTCTTCTTAAACAAGCCGAGTCAGGGAGTATTGCCAGGCTATTCGGCCATGGGGGTAGCGTAGTCCAAACCCCTCCCTCCCTCACATTCGTGATTTATGTTTATTATTTAATCCCTGCTGTTTTCTGCTCTACCTCCTTTCTCGGCCTTTTGGCAGTGACACAACTTCATGTCCACACTTCCTCCTTCCTTGCTCTTGTTTTCCCCTCACCCCCTTTTTCAAACTATCTCACTCCCTTTGTTTCGGCATTTCTTGCAGCTGCCTTTGACCTTTTGTTTTGTAATTATATTCACTGGATGTGATTCTGCTGGTGCTGTTGCTATGAGCCATACTGAAGAAGGGGTGTGGAGCTTAAGTTCTCTCCATTTGTCTCCCCACATTTAATGCTCCCCCTTTTAAACATCCTTTTCCAGGTGATTTTCTTGGCTGGATTTCTACTCGACCAAAGGCTACAGTTAGATGAGAGCAGATTATCTCGGTGTACTCTGGGAGTTTCCATACGAATCAGCTGGATTGATTATCCAGTTCCCTGGATCCTTCCCGGTAGACATTCCCTTGGGATGCTATGAGAAGGAGCAGTCAGTCTTTAATTCTCTCTCTTCATAAGACACTAAGAAGGGCTACTTCAAACATCTGTGCGCAGATAATGTGACTGTCCTGGGGGCCCTGTTGAGAGACACCTCACTCGATGGAGATTTAGTTAAGGAACAGATTGCAGGAACCACGCTGTCAGATTTAGGGCTGGTTTGTAGCATGGTTTGTAGGCCAACACATTCAATAACCAGTCAGTTTTTCAAGAAGTCATTGTAATTCTTGATTGCTGCTTCCAACATTGATGTGCTTCCCCCTTTGAATTTCTCAAATAAGTCATTTATCAGGAGTTGGAAAAATTGAAGATCCTTTGTCAACACTGCTGGCCCCTTTTTTGGTCTGAGGAGAAATCACTAAACCAGACCAGAGTGCTTGCAGTGGTGGCATCATAGAGTGGACCTGACAGTTTATTGCAAGACATTTGGGGGATGATGATGTCAAGCCAGGCTTTGCATGGAAGCAAAGACACCATATGGCACTGGAAGTTTGGTTACCAGTATATCCCTGTCCTGGCTGGCTGTGGAATCCACTATCTGGATTTGAGCTCTGTTGGGCCTTTAAAAAATGCTCTTCAGACGTGAACTCTGTGTCAAAGTCAGCATTTGCTGCCCATCCCTAGTTGCCCTTGAGAAGGTGGTGGTGAGCTGCCTTCTTGAATCTCTGCAGTCCATATGCTGCAGATCAATTATCATTAGGGAGGGAGTTCCTGGATTTTGACCCAGTGTCACTGAAGGAATGGTGATACATTTCCAAGTCAGGATTGTGAATGGCTTGGAGGGGAACTTGCAGGAGGTGGTGTTCCCAAGTATCGGCTGCCTTCCATCCTTCTAGATGGAAGAGGTCGTGGGTTTGGAAGGTGCTGTGTCAGGAGTGTTGCTGAATACAACATATCATAACAGGATTACATACCATCTACAGTGTTTCTTTGAGCAGTCATGCTCCAGAATAATAGCAGTCAAATTTCAAGCACAGCCATCTCATCAACCTTGCAACAAATTGAAAGAGCTCACAGACTTCTTCGTCATCAAGTTTTACACTGTTATTCAGTTATCTCTGCTGATTCGCTTTCCTCTTGCCTTAGCCTTGAATCTGTGCCTTTCTCCCTCATATCTTGTCCAAGTGCATCCTGTTTGCTGACAAGTAAATATTGCTCCAGGACATTAGGGTAACCTTGCTTCACATCTCCAAATGGGGCCATGGGGCTGTTTACAATTGATGCCCACCTGAACCTGCAGGCAAGGCCTACTGTTTAAAAGCAACAGATTTGACAGTACAGCACACTGTCAGAAGTGCACTGGAATGCTTGCTCGGATTATGTGTTCCTGCCTTGGCCTTGAACCCACATTTGTCTGATGTACAAGTGGCCCCTTGGTCTAAGCTGACACCTTACCTGTGTGAGTGTGAGTATGTACATGTACATGTACACAAAGGCACACACTGGGCTTGGAAAAGGGCTACCTAGATTATGGTTAACCTACAATCAGCAATTTGTGCTCGCTAAACAATAAAAAAGCTCTCATGTTCAAGTAACTGTGCAGTCCGTGGATGGCTTGGCAATCTTAGCAGTTCATTAAGACTATGAAGACTCAAGAGCCTGTGACTGGTCTGGAAAAGAAAATAAGACAGACGTGTCCTGACCGAAAGCAAATACATCTGCAAATTTGTGTGTACGGTGGCACTTCATCGTCTAGCAACAGAAATCCGCCTTGAAACTGGGAAATGACTTATGAACTGTTGACCCAGTGAATACAGTAAGAGTACAAAGGTAATTAATTTGACATTAAAAACAAAAAAAAATTACATCTGTCTTGAAAGCTGCTGAGCTGGTCATTTAGTTGTGTGTCAGAGCATGCCTGTCAATAGCAATTTCCAATTTCAGATGATTAGAATGTGCTCTGAATTCTTAAAGACACAGTGCAATTTACAGGTCCCTGGAGCGTGTGATTTTCATTAAGTGAACGAATGTCTTGGATGCCAAATTAATTTCTCTCAGACCCAGGCAATTTGCTCTTTCTGTATGTGGAGCTGAAACCCCACGCATTATTTCTGTAGGCACACTGGATCATGCATCGAAATTGAAAGTTTTGAATGAAACACAGGTAGGTGAAATTCTGCATTTCTGTAAGGCAGTTAATCAGTTGTGCCACCTTCATCCAGTTAAGTTTTCAGTGGATGTGATTCCGCAAGGCACTACTGTACTCCTCAGGAATCACTTTTTTTAAATGTAGCTCATTTTCTTCATCTAAGTTATTAATGCAAATTGTGAACAGCTAAGGCTGAACAAGTGGATCCTGATGGCATTCCACTTGTCATAGCCGGTCAACTTGAAAATGCCTCATTTATTCTTGCTCTCTGCTTCCTGTTCGTTACTCAATCCTCCATACGTGCTAATATGCAACTCCACAAGCTTTTGTCTTGCCTATTAACCTTTTTTTGTGGACTTATTGGATTTAGGGAGGAAAATCCAGAGTTTAGGATGTAGACAGCTGAAGGT
>NW_025975589.1:0-7855 GCF_021869965.1 Rhincodon typus
AGGGCTGGAAAACCCAGAGCGGGATTCTGGCAGAGGGATAGGGAGGGTTGGAAAACCCAGAGCGGGACTGTGGCAGAGGGATAGGGAGGGTTGGAAAGCCCGGAGCGGGACTGTGGCAGAGGGATAGGGAGGGTTGGAAAGCCCGGAGCGGGACTGTGGCAGAGGGATAGGGAGGGTTGGAAAGCCCGGCGCAGGACTGTGGCAGAGGGATAGGGAGGGTTGGAAAGCCCGGCGCAGGACTGTGGCAGAGGGATAGGGAGGGCTGGAAAGCCCGGCGCAGGACTGTGGCAGAGGGATAGGGAGGGTTGGAAAGTCTGGAGCGGGACTGTGGCAGAAGGATAGGGAGGGTTGGAAAGCCTGGAGCGGGACTGTGGCAGAGGGATAGGGAGGGTTGGAAAGCCTGGAGCGGGACAGTGGTGGAGGGATAGGGAGGGTTGGAAAGCCTGAAGCGGGACTGTGGCAGAGGGATAGGGACGGTTGGAAAGCCTGGAGCGGGACTCTGGCAGTGGAATGGAAACGTGGACTCTCTTAAGTTATCTTTTTTTTAATCTTATTCTAAGTTAATGTGAATGGCGCCATGTATGTACGGTGAAGGTACGCACTTTTCACTGTATTTTTATATTGAATGCACGTGACAGTAAATGATTCAATTCAATTAAGGGTTCAATCAAGGATTCCAATCCCTGCAGGAGGGCAGACGTCCTTTGTGTCACCCTGCCAAGGCAGGTGAAGCCTTGGACTTTCCATCTGCCCACACCCTAATTGAAGCCTTAAGGAGCCACTCTGCTGATATCCCTCATCATTTAATATACCTTCAGTCAATCTCTCTTGGCTTCCACTGTCACATGGACAATACTTCCAGCCTGTACCTTCCCTCGTTGCTAAAAATCTTTTTTCCTGGCAAAATCCCTGTCAATCCAAATTGTGCTCTTTCTATTGTATGTTCAGATGTGATATCAGTCATTTCTGATCAAATGTATATCAGAGGATCCATTACAACTGACTTGAGATGTGCATTACTTGTTAAGTGAACTAAGAAACCCAGAGCAGTGGAATGCAATCATTTTAGAATGATAATCCTAATGAGTAATCATATTAAAGAGGTATTCAAAATCATAATCGAGAAATACGAACAGATTTGAAGCAGAGATTGATGAAATACAATCTGCACTTCCAACTGAAGTAGAAATAAGACACAGGATATTTGACTCAAACACAATCTTTGACAAATATCTGAGAGTAACCAAGAACATTTCACATACTTCATGGACAATGACACAATGATCCTGTTTATTAACAAAAGTTAATAGATGTGTTGTTGAAATGTCACATTAACAGAGAAGATGTGAGATTTATCCAGAGACTATACTGGGACCAATTAGTGGTTGGGAGCGAAATAATCAGTCATGTTTCGAGTGAAGACTATGACTAGGCTATGCCCTGTTGTCAACATTATTCAATCTGTACGCAGGATTAAATCTACATCCAGGGGTAAATATTGTAGGCAACAACATCATAGATTTTGTGGCCTGTTGATGATATTGTGCTACTTACAAATTCTAAGAGTCCAACACAATATTGTTGGTTGAGGAAAAGCTAAAAGTTTAGAATATAGATTGACTATGGGCAACAAAAGGACAAAAGTAATATCAATCAGAAGGAGTACGTAAGACGTAGTAGGTGTCACACTGGAACAAGTTGATAAGTTTGTCTGTTTAGGTCAAATGATAACAGGGGGTGGTGGATGTGATTCAGAAGTTAGAAGGATAGAGACAACCAAAAGTAATTTTGTGATGATAAAGGATGTGTTAACAACAAAAAAATTCAGATTTTTAACAAGGAAACAATTCATAAGTTTCTGAAGAAGGATCCCAACCCAAAATGTCGACTTTCCTACTCCTCTGATGCTGCCTGATCTGCTGTGTTCATCCAGCTCTACACCTTGTTACCAACATTCCTCACGTCCACTTTCCTGCCCTTTCCCCATAACCCTTCATTCCTGACTGATCAAGAATCTATCCATCTCAGCCCTAAATATACACAACAACTCTGCCCCCACAGCTCTCTGTGGCATAGAGTTCCAAGCAATCTGAGAGAAGAAATTCCTCCTCATCTCAGTCTGAAATTGGTACCCCTTTATGCCCTCTGGTCTTTCCCATGAGGGGGAAACATCCTCTCAGCATTTACCTGTCATGCCACTTAAAAATCCGATATGTTTCAATGAGATCACCTCTCACTTTTCTAAACTCCAGTGAGTAGAGTTTAGCCTTTGCTCATAAGACAATCCAGGTATGACCAGCTTTCTTGGAATCCTGTTACCTTTTTTGCCTGTCTTTTGACTGGATTGCCAATCATTTATTGTAGAATCATAGAATCCCTACAGTGTGGAAACAGGCCCTTTGGCCCAACAAGTCCATACTGACCCTTGGAGCATCCTACCTGGACCCATCCCCCTATAATCCCCCTAATCTACACATCCCTGAACACTACGGGCAATTTAGCATGGCCAACCCACCCTAGCCTGCACATCTTTGGACTGTGGGAGGAAACCGGAGCACCCGGAAGGAACCCACGCAGACACAGGGAGAATGTGCAAACTCCACACAGACAGTTGCCTGAGGGTGGAATCGAACCCAGGTCCCTGGCGCTGTGAGGCAGCAGTGCTAACCACTAGCATCATTAGCAAAGTGTTTGGTGAGTTTGTGTTCGGAGCATATTACAACAATGTTTTTTTTTATTCACTCATGGAATGTGGCTGTCACTGATGGGCCAGTATGTAATGTCCATCCTTAGTTGTCCCTTGAGAAGGTGGTGGTGACCTATGTTCGTGAACCACTGCAGTTCACCTACTGTAGGTTGACCCACAATGTCCTTACAGAGAGAATCCTAGGATTTTGATCCAGCAACAATGAAGGAACAACAATAAATTACCAAATCAGGATGGTGACTGTTTTGAAGGGGAACTTGCAAGTGGTGGTGACATCATGTATCTGCTGCCCTTGTCTTTCTAGATGGAAGTAGTCGTGGGTTTTGGAGGGATCTGAGGATCTTCGGTGAATTTCTGCAGTGCATCTTGCAGGTGGTACACACTGCTGTAGCTGAGCGTCGGTGGTGGAGGGAGTGGATATTTGTGGATGTGGTACTAATCATTTGGGCTGGTGTCAAGCTCCTTGAGTGTTTCTGGGGCTGCAACCTAACCCCTAATGCTAAACCTAATCCTATCACAGGCATCCTAATCCTAACACTCTTGACTCATGCCTTGTAGATGATGAATAGGTGTTGGGGAATCAGGAAGTAAGTTACTTGCCACAGTATTCCTAGCCTTTGACTGATCTTCCAGCCCCTGTGTTTATGTGGCTAGTCTAGTTGAGTTTCTGGTCAATGGTAACCCCCAGGATGTTGATAGTAGGGGATTCAGTGATGGTAACATTGTTGAATGTCAAGAGGAAGTAGTTAGATTGTCTCTTATTGGTGATGGTCATTGTCTGGCAATTTTTTGGTGTGAATAATACTGTTCCTGATATTTAAGTTTAAATCATTGATAAATTTAATGAAAAGCAGGGGATTTGCTTCCATGTCCTACAGACGTCCACTGAGAAACCATCTTCTGGTCACAAAGTATGCATTGGCCATACCCTTTGTGTCCAACCATTGAGGTAAAATGAGCTTAACCCTTGGATTTGCCCTTGGATTCCAGGAACCTTTATTTCTCTGACTAGCCCATCATATGGGTCCTCAGCAGAAGACTTGCTGAAATCTCGTTAGACTACATGAAAGATGCGACCTCATTGAACCCTTCTTGTTGCCTTCACAAAAAAATGCAATGAAATTATTCAAACACGAACTTGCCTTCAAACATCCATGCTGCCTGTTTAAATAATTCATGTTTTTCTAAATGAGGATTCATCTTGCTCCTCAGAAATCTTTTCAAAGTGATTTTCCCACTGCTGAGGCTAGAGTGACTGACTTGTAAATCAAAGCACAACACTGTGGATCTTGGAAATCTGAAATAAGAGTAAACTTTTCTGAAGAAGCGTGACTGGATTCGAATCAGTAACTTTGCTTCTCTCTCCACAGAAATTTCTCCAGCACTTCCTATTTTTACTTATAAATACTCAACCTTAACTGTCATCCTCTTATTTAACGCTAGTGCCATGTTAGCTGTCCTCCCATCCTCGAGCAGAACACCTGTAGCTGGAGAGGATAAGGAAATGCTGATCAGAGCCTCCACAATTTCCTTCCTTGCTTTTCATAAATAGGAGAATATTTTATATCTGGCACTGACAATTTTTTGACTTTCCATCTATAATTTTCATGCAATCAGAGAATCCCTTCAGTGAGGAAAAAGGCCATTCAGCTCATTGGGTCTACACTGACCCTCTGATGAGCATCCCACCTAGATCCACTCCCCTACCCTATCCCCATAACCCTGCATTTCCCATGGCCAGCCCACCCAGTACACAACCCTGGACACCATGGGCAATTTAGCATGGCCAATCCACCTGACCTGCACATCATTGGACTGTCGGAAGAAACTGGAGAGCCCAGAGGAAATCCACGCAGACGCAGGGGAGAACATGCGAACTCCACATAGACAGTTGCCCAAGGATGGGATCGAACCTGGGTCCCTGGTGCTGTGAGGCAGCAGTGCTAACCACTGAGCCACCATGCCGCCCCTCCATATAGATTTGGTACACTTGGTTGGACCTTGGGATTGGGGGCTGACGTATGATGAGATGCTGAGCAAATTGGGTTTGTATTCTCTGGTGTCTGGAAGAAGGAGAGGTGATGTTGGTGAAACAGACATGATTCTGAAGGATCTTGACAGGTTTGAAGCTATTTCCAACCGGCTGGGGAATGTAGAACCCGAGGGACAGAGTCTCAGAATAAATGGCCAATCAGTTAGGTCTGAGATAAGGAGTAGTGTCCTCACTTGGAAGGTTGTGAATCTTTGGAATTAGCCACTGTCGAGGGATGAATTAGAAATTAGGCTGTGACACATCATTCATCGAAGGGAGTCATTGGCTATGGAACACATGCAAGAAGCTGGACTTGAGCTAGATGATTAGCCATGGTTGTATTGAAGAGTGGAGCATATTCAAGGCATTATTCAGTCTCCTCCCCTCCTGATTAATTCCATTGCTTTGTGTCAAAGGTACAAAGCCCCTTCACTTATCAACTCTCACTAAGACTACACATCCAATATTTCACATTCATCTTTCTGAACTGCACTGTTTCCATCATTCCTCCTTTCTTGTGAAGACAGATGCAAAATATTTGTTTCAAACGACACCCGCATCTTTCACCTTCTCACACAAGTTACCTTTTTAGTCTTTAATCAGCCCTAATCGTTCCTCAGTTTTCCATTTGCCCTTTATGGATTTGGAATGCATCTTTGGTTTTTCTTGCAATTCATTTACTAATATCTTCCTGACCTGCCTTTGCCTTCCTAATATGTGCTTAGCTTTTAGCCCTGCTCTGCACATCCTATACTCCTCGAGGCTCTCTTCAGTATTGAGCTCCTGGTATCGATATAATCCTCACTTTCCTTTTACCTTAACCTACACCATGTGCCCTTCGACATCTGGGAAGATCTATATTTAGGAGTTCCATCCATTTTCGTTATGGAGTCATTTTTCTTTGGAATCCTTACACTGCCTTCTTGAATGTCTCCCCATCTCTATTCACACAAAGTTAGCAGGCAGGTGCAGCAAGTAAATAAGGAGGTAAATGTAACTTTGGTCTTTATTGCACAGGCAGTGGAATATAACAGCGGGTAAATCCTGCGATGAATGATTGGGCTGCTGGTGAGACTACACCTAGTTTTGTTCTCCTTATCCAAGGAGGGATGAACTTGTATTGGAGGCAGTTTAGAGAGGGTCAATTCAAGTGATTCCTCAGTTGAAGGGTTTCCTGATGAAGAAAGTATAGCTTACTTGTCTTTTTCTCATTGGAGGTTCAAAGACGGAGAGATGACATGGTTTAAACCTATCGCATTCTGAGAGCACTTAATAGGATAGATGCATCCGTCAGAATGTGTTATGTTTAAATTAGATCACCTCTCATTCTTTAAAACGTCTGGAAGTAAGGAACACAGTTTGAAAATTGGAGCTTTCCGATATAAGACAGAAGTGAAGAGGAATTTCTTCTCTCAGAGGTCATTAGCTTTTGCAGTTCTCTTGCCCAGAGAGCAGTGAGGACTGGGTCATTGGATAAATTCAAGGCTGAGTGAGAGTTTTGGTCTTCAAGGCAATTGAGGATATTGGGGAAGAGGCAGGAAAGTGGAGTTAAGAACACAGCCAGATCAGCGATGATCCTGTTGAATAGTGGGTCAGGATCGATGGGCTGAATGGCAAACTCCTCCTCCTGTATCGAATGACCTGCTGCTCTGACACTTACTCAACCTCAAGAAGCTGTTTCCAGTCACTTTTACCATGTCCAGCTCAGCTCGAAGGAAAATTACTCTCTCCCCAATATCCTCCTGCTCTAAATCTGACTGAATTCCAATGATGTATGCGAGAATGCTCTTCCACGGATACATCCACTAGCTCTGCGTCATTTCTGAAACAAAATCCAGATCTGCCCCTTCTCTTGTTAGGTGAGCTACATACTAGCTTCACATGAAAACAGCTTTGCCCTTTACAAACACAGAGGGCTTGCAGCAAAAATGACCCAGATGTCAGGGCAAAGTGTGCAGGGACAAAAATTACTCTCAAAACCTACAGAGACCGAGGGCTGATCGGAAGGTGAGCCATCATTGTGGTGTGCCCCTGTAACATGAGGAAAGCTATGATGTGGAGGTGCTGGAATTGGACTGGGGTGGACAAAGTCAGAATTCACACAACACCAGCTTATAGTCCAACAGGTTTATTTGAAATCACAAGCTTTCGGAGCACAGTGTCTTTGTCAGGTGAAGTGAGAGAGAAGAGCACACAGACACAGAGTTTATAGGCAGAGAGATCAAAATACCATACAAATGGTGTGAGTGGTGTGTCGAATAATAAGACTGTGCAGCTGGCTAAGAGTGTTAGACTGTGTGAGTAAAGTGTCAACGGCTGAATAACAAACGAAAGGATAACCTGTTATCCAATTAAATGAGGCGGAGAGATAATTACAAAAAATTAAAAATAAGGTGGTGCTGGAGACAAACCAAATAGCTGGAATAACATGAGGGGTATGAGAGTCACATGCCAAGGGTCTAAAAGTAACAAACAATCCAAAACTGTACAAACTAATTAAGGTAGAGAGATCATAACAAGTTATCAAGGTGATGCTGTCAAAACAGGACAGTAAGTTTTACAGATATGGAACAGTGCAGTGGGGTTACATGTAGCGTGACATGAACACAAGATCATGGTTTACTCACTGTCTAACACTCTTGGTCACCTGCAGAGATTTATTATCTGACACTCCACTCACACCATTTGTATGATTTTTTTTGATCTCTCTGCCCTTAATCTCTCTGCCTATAAACTCTGTGTCTGTGTGCTCTTCTCTCACACTTCACCTGACCAAGGGGGAGTGCTTCGAAAGCTTGTGGTTTCAAATAAGCCTGTTGGTCTGTAACCTGGTGTCGTGTAACTTCCGAATATGAGAAAAGCTGGAAGAGAAAGGAAATAGAAGAAGAATTTAATGAGGCTGTGTGGTGTAATACTGTCTCACATTTACATACGGCACCTTTATATGAATTCATAAATATTTAAAACTAAATAACTGAAGTGATGGTACATTTACAGACTGTGCAGTAAACAAACAATCCCCTGTAATAACAAGGTGTAGAGCTGGATGAACACAGCAGGCCAAGCAGCATCATAGGAGCAGGAAGGCTGACATTTCGGGCCTAGACCCTTCATCT
>NW_025975590.1:0-7854 GCF_021869965.1 Rhincodon typus
TTTTTTTTTTCCCTTTATTCATTAATGGGATGAGGGCATCGCTGGCTAGGCAGCATTTATCACCCATCCCTATTTGGCCAAAGGGGAATGAAGAGTCAACCACATTGCTGTGGTTCTGGATTCACATGGAGTCCAGGCCAGGTAAGGATGGCAGTTTCCTTCCCTATAGGGTATTAGTGAGCCAGATGGATTTTTTTTTCCCAACAATCAACAGTAGATTCATGGTCATCATTAGACTCTTAATTCCAGATATTTATTGAATTCAAATTCCAGCATCTGCCATGGTAAGATTCGAACTCATGTCCCCAAAAAGTTATCCGGATTAACAAAGCCAGTGATAATACCACTAGGCTATCACCTCCCCACTTAAGGTTAGTTCAGTTTGTGATTAAGGTGGGCATGGACTGGTTGGACCGAAGGGTCTGTTTCCGTGCTGTACAAATATATAACTCTATGACGCAACTCTGATATTCACGTCTTTCCACGTTGTTGGATTAGCAATATTCACAAGTCCAGCGAACTCTGTTTTGAATGATCACAGTGAATCACTTTGTCTGAAATGTACCACTAACTCTGTCTCTGGTTGTGCACAGGGGCCAAATCCAATCAAAGAGATTGCATGGTGGTAATGATGTAGCAATCCAGCTAATACTCTGAGGTCATTGGTTGAAATCCCACCGTGGCAGCTTGTGAAATTTAAAAGACCTTTAATTTGGAGGTATATTGCTAGCTTCAGTAATTGTGGTCATGAAACAATCATCACATTTCTAAAACCACACCTCTTTCATTAACATCCCTTAGGGAAGGAAATCTGCCATCCTTCCGCGGTCTGGATTACATGTGACTCCAGAACCAAAAATAATGGCTTACCCTAAAATACCCTCAGACATGTCCTAGTGAGCCATTCAATTTAAGGGAACTTGGGAATGGGTGATAAATGCAGGCCTTGCCAGCAAAGTCCATATCCCAGGAAAGAAAAAGTGAAATAGCTGCTCAGGAAATTGGACAGTCCAGATTTAAGCTGGAGCAACGCAGGGATAAATACTCAAAGTAGCCCTATGTATCAAAAGGTAATATTATCAAATAGCAAAATGAATTTATGACTTGACAGAGATGTGGTAAGATTTATTGCTGTACTCCAATACTTTTGTAAGTGGGAAACTATTGTTGGAGGCGTGGTTGCCTAAAATGGGAATATACATCAGGTGTTGTATTTTATTCTAATTCTTGAAGATAAGAAATATGGGATCACCTGTCTCAGATTAGATTCTGTAGTTTGCAAAAAATGCCCCCATAGTGTTTTATTATGTTTGTCTAATCATAGATCTTTGTATAGTGCTTGATTGCTTTAGCAGTCTGTTACTAAGTTACTTCTGATTTTCTGAGCAGTTAATATACTTGAAGTGGAATCTTTTTCAGTTAAGATAGAAAGGTTGCTACTGCCAGTTTTCTTAGAAAACTAAGGTGCAGCCGGCATTATAATTCAGGTCCAACAGCTGCACATTTGCAATGGACCAGCACCAGGATCTATCATGTTACATCAGACAACAGATTCACATTCTGGCATCCAGACAAAATTCATCATAAAAGATCGAATCCCAGAATCAAAGAAGCTATTCAGCCAGATGCACCATAGAAAGCATTTTCTCCGGATGCATCATAGCTTGGTACATTAACTGCTCAGCTTAGGACCGTAAGAAGCTACCGAGAGTCATGAACACAGCCCAGTCCATCACACAAGCCAACCTTCCATCCATTGACTCTATCTATACTTCTCGCTGCCTCGGGAAGGCAGCCAACATAATCAGAGACCACTCCCACCCTGGTTATAATCTCTTTCAACCTCTTTCGTTGGGCAGAAGATACAAAAGCTTAAACACATGTACCAACAGATTCAAGAACAGCTTCTTCCCCGCTGTTATTACATTTCTGAATGGACGTCTCAAATTTTATATTTAATGTTGATCTCGCTATTTGTGCACCTTCTCTGCAGCCATCACTTTGTATTCCTCCATCTGTTCTATTACCCTGTGCAGCACGCAAAATAAAACTTTTCACTGTACATTGGTACATGTGACTAGAATAAATCAAGTCAAATCAAAACAAATCATTGGCCTATATTGGTTCTATTACCTAATGTCAATCTTTTGCCTCTTCCCTATATCCCTACATACCATTTCTATCCAAATAATCATCCAATGCGCTCTTAATTGCCTCAGTGGAACCTGTCTCCATCACATTTCCAGGCAGTGCATTCCATTAGCTAACTACTCACGATGTGAAAATGTTTGTTATCGCAACATCCTGGCTTTGTTTGTGCATCACTTTAACTCTATGCTGTCTCGTTCATTTCATTTATGAATCCTTTTAGTTAATTCACTGGACACTTTTCAGAACATGAAGAAGATTCTTTTCACAACAAACTTTAGTTGATTAAAATGATCAATCTAGATTAGAACATCCTTTGTGTTGCTTAATGTGATGGGGTTCAGCTGCATGTTTGAAAATCCCAACTCTTTGATTCAACTGAGTGCTGAAAGCTTTTTCCTCCTTATGATTGACAAAGCCAATATATCGTGGGAAGGGCTAAAGGACAAAGTCACAGAATGGCTTTTTATATTTGAATCAGAGTAATTTCAGAGTATAATTTCTTCATGAAGCTTGGCTTGACAGGGGATATAGAAATACTTAAAGCAACATGAGTGGACAGCCCAGGTATTAGCATCAATTTCAAACAAGAGTCATATCGGATTTAAATCATCAACTCTGAGTGGAATCTAGCAGGAGGTCCGAGCAACGTTCACTGTGGCAAAATTTGTGGCAGAATTGGGCAAGTGCTATTAGAGCCATCTCAATGTTGGAAACATCTCCCTCCATCCTTTAAGAAGTAGAGTGTTGACATTGTCACTAGGCCATGGTGAGTTGCCAGTAAATGGGAATTATTGCTTGTTAAGCACCTTGTCGATGGCACAACTTGCTTCATTGATTTATGCAGTTTACTATCTCACCAAACGCAAGAAGCAACCCGATTGGTGAGAGCTCTCGACGTGAGAATCAGAGCTGGTGCCTGGCACATTCAGTTTGACACTTGGTCCAAAGAATTTTCATGTGGCACTAGCCGCGCGCGCACACACACACACACACACACACACACACACACACACAGATGCACACAAGCACATGAACACACACACACACATACGCACACACACACACGCACACACACACGCACACACACACAAACACACAGACGCACACACACGCGCACGTGCGCACACACACAGACACACACACACGCACACACACATACGCGCACACACACACGCACACACACACGCACACACACACAGACACACAGACACACACACACACAGACACACACACACAGGCACACACACACACACACACACACACAGACACACACACAGAGACACACATACACGCACACACACACGCACACACATGAACACACACACACACACACATGTACACACACACACATGAACACACACACGAACACACACACACGCACACACATGCACACGTGCACACACTCATGCACACATACACACAGATATTGTCATCCAACATGTGCAACCTCTGAGAACCCTCATGGCACATCTTAGGTCCACTTACAGGATGCTTCTGGCTTTCAATGCTGCACCAGGAACTCTCATTGTAATACTGCAGCAAGGACATGGTGTGCTCAGGGACAGATACCCAGCTCAGGGACTGGACAAAGCTGCATCTCCAGGCTCCTCACTCACTCTCATTGCACTCACTCACCCCAAGCCTACCTGAATGCCATGAGTTGCCTCGTGTTATTGCACTTTCCTCTCTCAGCCAGCGATACCAGGCTCTTATTACTTGCACCTTGCCTTGTGCTTTAAAGCAAACACAAAGGCAAGAAGCCTGTAATGGCTCTCAGGAATCAGGTCAAGGGGGTCACTCAGGGCATCCCAGCAAAGTGAGGCAAGGACAACCTCTGATACCAGGCCAGGCCCCACTCTTGCAAGTCAGAGTCAGGATCCTCTCCTTGTAACGGGTGAGGAGCCGAATACCTGGCATCCATCGCCCATCCAGAATCTTTCTGCCCTCTTGGGGGCCGGTTGCGTCCTGGAATGTGAGAGAGAAGCAGACAAAAAGCATGTGGCACAACTGTCACCTCTGGCACCGATGTCCTGAGCTCGTGAGTATGTAGCACAGAGGGCCAATGTCGAGGGTTAGTGGTGCCAGGGGTTGGAGTGGCTGGGGGTCAGTGGCAGAGAGAAGATAGTGGCACTTACGTTGTCATTGCCCTTATGGCATTAGTCCAGACTCTAAATACCGCATTGAGCACCAGTGGCAACATCAGAGTAAGTTGGCAGGCTCTGGTGCCATGGTGTCCTCTGGAAGTCTTGAGGGAAGAGAATAGCACACCTGGCCATCGCCCATCCACAAGGTTCTCCAGGCCCTTGCAGGTGAAGTGGGGAGCAGACTGTCTTTGTTGGCCATTTCCAGGGCAATCCTTCACTCACAGGGATAGTGAGGAGCAGATATTGACTGATCTGGTACAAGCTGTAGCTTAAATATCCTGGGAGCTCCCAGCAGTAATGAGTACACCTTCACTTGCAAACAGAGTGCCACAGGGATGTAGCTCATACACAGTGAAGTGAGCAGCAGAGAATAGCATTTGGTAACTCACTGTGGCTCAAGGGTAGAAACCCTCCATGCAACCTCTTGGAATTAGCACTTCTCCATTTCTTCACAGCATTCAGACCAAAACTTACATCAAGACTGTGGTAAAAGGTATGCAATATATAATTAACATTTGAGATTTGGATTTAAAATAGATCCAGACAAATTATGGTTAATTTTGTAGAGGTGTTTATTTTAAACATTCATGAAGTCATTTGGAAAAGTGATCTAAATGCATCATTTCCAAGAAGCGATGTCACTTCAGAGCGTGACAGAACTGCTGTGGTGTTAATGGACAGAATTTTTTAAATTGCTGAGTTTACAAATGTATATGGGACCATTAGTTCAGTTCAGACTCAGGATTTCAGTGCAGAAGGGTGAACCATTTTCTCCCAGATGGAGAACCAAGTTTTTTCAGTGCCATTGAAGGGAACCAGTCATTCCAGCCGAAGTGGTTTTAGTTCATAGAGCTCCGAAGTGTAGTGCTGGAAAAGAGGTTGAAAATTTGTCTTGCTGCTTGCGTTAACGTATTTCAAACTGTTTCTATATAGCTTTGTTTATCTTTTGTATCATTAAATTTTATTCTGATCTTAAAGAACATCTGCAACCTCATGTGACTATGTTTCAGTTCCTGACTGCAATGGAAACCAACTGCAAGAAAATTAAAGACATGATCTGTCAAGACACATTGCATTCTGGGATCTGACTTGTCAAATATGACCATGAACTGGGATCATAATGATAGGACATGAGAAAACACACCTCATAGGGGAGGCGATGGCCTACTGGTACTATCACTGGACTGCTAATCCAGTGACCCAGATAATGTTCTGAGGCTATGGGATCAAATTAAGCCATGGCAGGTGGTGGAATTTGAATTCAATAAATATCTGGAATTAAGAATCTAATGATGATTATGAATCCATTGTTGGGGAAAAACTCGTCAGGTTCACTAATGTCCTTTAGGGAAGGAAACTGCCATCCTTACTTGGTCTGGCCCACAGGTGACTCCAGACCCACAAAAATGTGGTTGACTCTTAACTGCCCTCTGGGCAATTAGGGATGGTCAATAAATGCTGCCTAACCAGCAATGCCCTCAACCCATGAATGAATAGTTAATTAAATATTTAAAAAAGAACAATTAAAAATTAACTGGTTGTCTAATTTTGCTAATTCTGTACTTCATTCTACTGTAAGTTAATACCAGTAGAGGCAGTCTGCTCTTCCTAGTGCTTTTATTCATTTTTGACTCCCACATTGTGGTATGCTTTCACTGTTTGTATTTGCTACAAGAACTTTATAAATATAAGTTGGATTATTCACCAGTAATATTCAATTTAATGTTAAAGTGATTCATTTGTACAGCACCTTTGATCAGTCATATTTTCAACCTAAGTAATAGACTGCTTCACATTTGTAACTTTCTGTATTATTAGTTATGTCAACACTGTTTGTCTTCCCAATTTGAAGCTGATCACTTCAGTATTAATTTTCCATTCATTTCTATATTTCATTTATCACATAACATTAACTAAAATGCTCTGGATTTATTTACTCCGATGATGCGACACAAAACTGATAATGAGGCAGCTCTTTAATTTAGCAGGTGATTGCTCAGATGTATATTTGATGAATGAATACAAATGCAGGTGTCCACACAAAGATAATTTGCATTCACAGTGAGGGAACCTAAATGCTTGAAAATGAACCATATTGTCAATAATGAAGGCTATTGATAGCGAGGCAAAAATAAACCAAATATTTTTTAAGAGAGAGTAGGAACTGCAGATGCTGGAGAATCTGAGATAACAAGGTGTAGAGCTGGATGAACACAGCAGGCCAAGCAGCATCAGAGGAGCAGGAAAGCTGACGCTTCGGGCCTCGACCCTTCTTCAGAAATCATTTCTCTACACCTTGTTATCCCAAATATTTTTTAACCCTTAGTGAATGATACCTTTCCTTCTGACTTGCAGTTATATCGTTAAGATTTACTGGTGTCACTACTAAGCCTTAGGAGCTGAAGAGGTTGAGGATTGAAGATTTTCAAATGCATGGAAAAGTTGCTTGTATATACTGCCTGGAAATGTGGAGGAGATGGGTGCAATTGAGGCATTTCAGAGGGCATTGTTTGATTATTTGGATGGAGATAATGTGCAGGGATATGGGGAAAAGCAGGAGAATGGCACTAGGTAGTAGAACAGTTATAGCTTCCTTCTGCACCATTACAGTTCTGTGCTCTGTGATATATGCCTATTCTATGCAACAATCCAAGCTTTAGATCATAGAATAGACAGGTATTTAAGACTTTCTGATTCCTAATTTCTAATTCAGTTTCATTTTAAAAATCAATGTCTTAACTGAACTATATTTACAAGCTAGTTATGGTTATGATTTCAGTACAGAGAGACCAGTAGCATGTAATTTGTTAACAGATTTAGAACCCAGACATTTGCTAAAAGAATGATGTCACAAGGTTCTTTTAACATTCTTTTAAGAGTGAAACTTGAAATGGTACAGAAAAGATTTACAAGGATGTTGCCAGGATTGGAGGGTTTGAGCTAAAGGGAGAGGCTGAATAGGCTGGGGCTATTTTCCCTGGAGCCTCAGAAGCTGAGGGGTGACCTTACAGAGGTTTATAAAATCATGAGGGGCATGGATAGGGTGAATAGCCAAAGCCTTTTTCCCAGGGTAAGGTTGTCCAAGACTACAGGGCATAGGTTTAATGTGAGAGGAGGAAGATTAAAAGGGACCTAAGGGGCAGTTTTTTCACAAAGAGGACGGTGCATGTATGGAATGATCTGCCAGATGAAGTGGTGGAGGCTGGTACTGATACAACATTTAAAAGTCAGCTAGATGGGTACATGAATGGGGAAGCAATTGGGACTAGATTAATTTAGGATATCTGGTCGACATGGATGAATTGGACCGAAGGGTTTGTTTCCATGTTGTACAGCTCTATGACTCTATAATAAGATTCTTAAAAAATACCTTTACTACACCAGAATCAAATAACTTGAATCCAATCGACTACATTCCATGTGAAATTGTCAACCACACTAAACATATTAAAAGTATAAGAAATTCAATTATTTACAATCCAAACTAATCTTCTTCACAGATAGTAGGAACTGCAGATGCTGAAGAATCTGAGATAACAAGGTGTAGAGCTGGATGAGG
>NW_025975591.1:0-7852 GCF_021869965.1 Rhincodon typus
TGATGCTGCTTGGCCTGCTGTGTTCATCCAGCTCTACACCTTGTTATCTCATATCTTCTGTTGTCAGATAGCTCTCAGTCCAGGGTCACATTGAATATAAAATCAGGAAAAATTATCCTGAACATTTATAAAATGCTGTTCAGGCCACAGCTAGAGTATTGTGTTCAATTCTGCTCACAACACTTTAAAAAGGAAGTGAGAGTCCTTCAAAGGAGATTTAACAGAAATCTGTCTCAAGAATGAAAAATTTTAGCAACAAGGTTAGAATGTTGAATATTGTTCTGCTGGGAGTAAAACAAGTTGGAGGGGAGATTTGATCGAGGTGAACTGAACTATAATAGCTTTGGATAAAGTAAAACCATTCCTATTAGCAAATGGTACACAGATTAGGAGACACAGATTTAAGATTTTAGAGAAGAAAATTTGCAGAAAGGTTTAAGGAACACCATTTTTACACAATGAGAAATTGTGACCTGGGACTAACTGACCGCAAGCCTGGAGGAAGGAGACAGTCAATGATTTTAAAAAGAAATTGGATGGACGTTTGAATGAAATAAACTTTCATTTCAGCTGGGGAATCTGACTACCTTGTGCACTCTTGAGAAAACCAGAATCAATTTGATGGGTCTGAATTTCATCTCCATGCAACTTAGTCTCTGTAACTCAAAATGAATAACTCCTTTCAAAATTGCAATCAATTTCTTATGTATGTCATAAGGCTCTGACTTGCATATCAAAACAGCACTCCACCCAAAATTATGCCAACTGGAGTGCTAATGTAAATGAAGTAGTGAATGGTCTCTTGCCATTTTCATGTCACTGCAATCCTATCTGTTCCAGGCAAACAGAGGTAAAGTCATTACTATGGAGTCAGTGGTAGAGCTGGTGATCTTACCGTGGACTTAATTTTCATTTGCTTTACATATTTATTCGTGTTAGGTGGAGGCTGGCTGCCTAAAGCCATTGGAGTTGGAATCTCCTCACATCAGAGAGAGGGGTCTGGCATGAAGTGTAGTCACCACGGTCCCAGCAATATTCCCAGAGGGGTACCCTTTGAATCAATAGTGCCTTTGTCCCTCAGCCATCTTAAATTATTATTTTTTCTTACCTTGTCAAAAGGCACCTCCATTTTAAAGTGTCCACATCGACTCCAACCTGGTTTAACATAGGAACATCGAAAGTTGAAGCAGGATTAGACTATTTGGCCCTTTGAGCCTGCTCCACCTTTCAAAATAGTCACGGCTGATCATTCAATTCAGTACCCTGTTTCTGCTTTCTCCCCATACTCTTTGAACCCTTTAGCCCTAAGAGCGATATGAAAATCCTTTTCAAAAAACACTCAATGTTTTGGCCTCAATGTTTTGATTTTCCGAAGAAGGATCGAGGCCCAAAATGTCAGCTTTCCTGCTCCTCTGATGATGCTTGGCCTGCTGTGTTCATCCAGCTCTACACCTTGTTATCTCAATGTTTTGGCCTTGACTGCTTTCTGTGGCAGAGAATTCCACTGGCCTACCATGCTCTATGTGAAGAGATTTCTCCTTATTTCTCAACGGCCTATTGGTCATTTGGTTGGATTGGCAGCTAAGCCTGTCCACTATTCTCAACTGGAGAATGGGTGCGCATGCAGCCAATTAGGAAGCCATCTGTAGTAAACACCTGTAGCCGATCCAACTGCCAGCAAATGTGCACTTGGGACTTGCTGTTCAGTCCAATGTCAGAGTCCAGATGCCTGTTATAAATGCAGCCCTATATTTTTTGTTTCAAAGAATCTCTCTAGAGTGAATCCAGACCAACTTTATGTAAAATGATTCCACAGATGGTTAGTGGAATTGATTGGCCATTAAATACTAATAAAACGTCGTTTCCAATTGAATTCTGGAAGTTAATGATTGTTATGCTACTATTTGATTGTTAGGTTCATTGAAATTCAACCTGAACTACATATGCTCTAACAGGGAAACTGAATAAATTTCGATGTAATATTGCTTTTCTAATATAGGAGCAGGTAGATGCAATTGATCAATGCATAAAGTGCCTGTTTAAATACCGCTGCACACATTATGTTTGATTTCACACTGTCGAGAAGGTTATGAAAGGAAATATTAGTACAGTCTTGAAACTGAGTTTATTTACTGGCCTAAAATCAAAATTATATGAAACATACAAAAACAGAAATTGTTGGAGAAACTCAGCAGGTCTGGCATTAACTGTGGAGAGAAAACAGTTAATGTTTCAAGTCCAATGAGCCTTCTCCCATTCTGAAAAGGGTCATTTGACTCAAGTTGTTGACTCTGTTTTCTCTCCACAGAGGCTGCCAGACCTGCTGAGTTTCTGCAGAAATTTCTGCTTTTGTTTGTTTCAGATTTCTAGTATCTACGGTTCTTTGTTTAATTGCTCTGTGAAACGTTGCACTTTAGCAAGTATTCTTCAATATTATATGGTATACTTCACAGATGATACCAACACATCATCATTCAAATTGGTCCAACACCAATATTCCACCCTATGGATATCTGGATCTGTTCACTTTTTTAGATGCAACCCATCTATAATTTATAATGGATATTCTCTTTAGTTCAAGCAGACATAGTGGATCATTTTGCATTTTACCTCTGGGATCGAGTGAAGATGATCACATACAATATTTATAAAACATTACTCTTTCTGAATGGAGTTCCTTGGTACATTATACAAATTATATTTATTAATACTTTAAACAAGCTAACAAATACATTAAAGTAGAACACACAAAACTTTCCCAAGTGCCCTCACATGTTCATTATATTATTATTGAAAGTAATCACCAACTGCCAGAGTAAATCATCTTTTCCCAGCACAAGGAAGACACTCAAATGAGAGGAGGACAAAGAAAGCATTTCAGAGACTTCCCCTGAAGACTTCACTCAAGAAATGCAACATAGATGTCAATGCATCTTCAGAAGAAACCTACTTAGAAGAACATCCTGTATGAAGGGACACAATTCTTTGAGAACACTTGTCTGCAAGAGTAAGTAAGGTAAAAGATCCAGTGAAAGGAATGCTAGTGATCTCAAGGCCAAGGACCAATTCCATCTCCCAAAAACACCTGCCAAATGAGTGATTGGAGATGCAGGTCTAGGATCATGCTCATCAGTCACGCAAGGACCAACAGAACCAATGATTGGTGTTGCAGAATTTCCGAGTTAGGCAACCATACTCATTAGTGATTGATCACCAATGATGATTGAATGTAATTTTACCATGCATAAATGGTAACTTAAATTTTACTTACCATCTCCTTCACCAACAATAACATTCACATGATACTTGCTACATGATACATGGCTGTCAATTCTTTGTCATCATTGGCTAATGTAAGCAGGATTAGCAAATCAATTTAACACCGTTCCAAAATAAACTTGGTTAGTGACACAACAGCCGGAGTACAAAATGAATCTAGAGTCATGTTGTGGTATTAGAAAGAGAAACAAGTTAATTCTTTGCATGGATTCAGTTTTTATCTGGGAATTAACAATAAATTTACACTCCATGGACTCATGTTCAATCTCCCTGCAACCTAGAGTGAAGGCAGACCATGTGTGTTGGACTACTCAACGTAAGCCTTCCTGAAACTACCTGAATTTCCAGGTTAAGGGCATTTGCATGGGCAACTTGTGTACCAGGCTGGGATGCCCTGGTGAAATTTTGGTCATTCCAGTCCAGGGAAGTTGGATGCAGATTTGAAAGTACAAATCTCAGCAGGCTCTGCTGTCTAAAACAGTGTCCATTAACCGATTTTAAAGGTCCATGCCTTCTATAGTGAAGAATAAATGCAAACCCACAAAAATCTGTAAATCTGAAAGGATTCATACTGAGCACTACCATGGGCACCAGCCTTTATGATTAATTCATATCGTCATTTGGGGGGAACTGCTTTGGATCTCAAAGGAATAAGAGCCAATATTAGAGTCTTCCTTACAGTCTCCGTAACAATATCTATCATATTAATGTGATCTGTCACGAGTTGCCAATATGCAATAAACTAATTCTTGTTCATACATGAGCCTCTTCTAGTTAGACCAGTAGGTGGTTTTCCTAGACCATACTAGACCAAACTGGCCCTGTAGATCCATACACTTTCTAAGGGTGGTAGCTGTTTACCTATCACATGGTGAGGTGCAGACTTTGTTAAGCTTCACATACAACTGCCTACTGGAAGCAGTGAGATGTCTTTCGGTACCATTACTATAACATATAAATATTGCTGTCTATTCCAGGATACTGCAACAAGCACCTGTCAAACATCAAGGAAGTTCAGGGCCTTGAATCTCCTCTCTAATTTCCACATCCTAAAATTGCATGAGGTGTTTATATCACTTAGTTTGGCCTCCATGTTTTCAGCAGTGATGCACAGCCTGCATGACTTTGCATCAATGCCAAACTTGCAGCATGAATGTGCCGTAAAGAAGATTGAAATCACTGCCCATTCGTGTACATGAGAAATGGATATTTGAACACAGTCAGACATCTGTTATCCTAGCTTTGCAAAAGTCAGCATTTTCAGGCATGGCAGGTAAAGAGCAGGAAAGGAACAGCACTGTGTTCTTAAAGAGTAATGTGATGTGACATGCTGTGAATTAAACAAAATAAAAATCAAATGAGCTATTTACTGATGCAAAAGTCATTACTCTACTGCCCTATGTTTTAATTGCAGGGTGTAGTACTTGCTTTATCAGCTAGCTTCTGGACCATTGCCATGAAATGTAAAACAAGCTGAGTCACATGCCTTCATTTTACTATCAAAACTTAGTGACTGGCATTGCAACTAAAAAAATCTATATAGGAGAAGGGCTAATTGATAACTGTGGCTGTCCTGCTGTCCTTTAAAATGATAGCAAAATAATTAACGTTATATTTTTGACCCCTTCCTCAAACAGCAGGAGACACACAAACCCGGGTTTACAGAATTTTAGCCATGTTTAATTATAACACTTCCTGACAGCTATTGCATAGCAGACAATGGAATAACATCAGCAAGAACAAATGACTGTTCTTAAAAATAACTAGAAAATTGAGACATGAAATTATTGAGGAGACAAAATGGCTACTCCTAAGAATCTAGATAAAACAAGAGACAAACTCATTGAATTACAACATTAAAAAACTCTGAAAGTTAACCCATGTCTGCTTTAGCAAGGTTTAGTCCCTGGGTTGACCCCAAACTCAAGCAAATTGATGACTGTAGCTACACAAGGCCTTTTTTTAAAATTCTGCAGTTGACTGCACTTCAGATTGACAATGAAAGACATTGTAACAGCGCTAGTTGAAAAGAATACTGTATCCATAGCTACTTTGAGTCTTTGTGTTTTCAACCACGCCTTTCAAGGATAGAAACCTCCTGAAGTCTTTATAGCCAATGTGAGTTTAGTTTGGTATCTGGTGATAAAGAGCGAGTTCAGCTCAGTTGAGAAAAGTCAACGGAGTTTGGAGTTTCAGATCACCCTATCCATCTGGCACATTCCGAAGCATTGAACTGAAACAAAGATTCGATACATTGAACTTGAACAACCATAAACCATACGAATAGATGAAAACCTAGCTATACAGTAAGCTTCACTCCTGCGGGTTTTGCTGTGCTGATAGAAACAAATCCTTCTGGAACACAGCTTGGTTGCAACTTTAACAAATCCTTCAACTAGGAGTTAAATTTGCAACCGACTACCATGGTAATTCCTGGTTTATTTAATGCTACTGAAGATATTCTACTATTGAAAATATATTGCATAGGCACAAAAATATTTAACATGCTATTACTGTATAGCAAAAATCCATACTTTTGTTCTGACAGTTTTCAAACGGATGGGGAATAAGCTGATTTTAATTCACTCTACCTCGACAACGTATGTTGCCCATTCATAAAGTATAGAATTTGTAATTTTACAACAACCCCCTTAACTTTATTATTGCTTATTCACATGAGAACATGCAAACTGTAACCAACTTGTTGCCAATCACAAAATTGTATGTGATAATGCTGCTCATTATTAAATGGTAATTCAAAAAAATGAATATACCAAATAAAAACTGAAAGAACTGCAGATGTTGTAAATCAGAAACAAAAACAGAAGTTGCTGGAAAAGCTCAGCAAGTCTGGCAGCATCTGTGAAGAAAAATCAAAGTTAATGTTTTGGGTCTGGTATTCTGAGGAAGGGTCACCAAACCCAAAACGTTAACGTTGATTTCTCTTCACAGATGCTGTCAGACCTGCCGAGCTTTTTCAGCAACTTCTGTTTTTGTTGTTGAAAATGAATATACTATCTGCCCAAGAGTGCCCAATTCTTTTTGCTGAATCTATCCAATAAGGCCAGTAGGGAAGATTCCCTCCTGCAGATCAATTTAATGTAGCTGGACAGTCACTGGGAGCATCTCTTGATTCTGCAGCCTCGCCACTTTCTTTAGTGGTCCAATTTTCCCTGCACGTTGGCCCTCGTTATTAGTGGAACTGTGGTCCCATCACCCTGCAGTTCTATCAACCCTCTTTGGATAGTGAAACTGTGCTATGTGTAGCACTGGGAAAGTGTCCCTACAACCCAGGCACTGCATCGATTCAAGAAGCCAGCTCACTACCACCTTCTCCTGGGCAATTAGAGGTAGACAATAAACGTGAGCCTAGCCACATCCCATGAACAAATTCAAAATTTAAAGATGGTTGATGATCCCAAGGACCCTAGGTGAACTGGAGAACAACACCCCACTTCAGCAGTCCACACAATAGGAACACTGGTCTAAAATTCTCATGGTCTATGGCAGCTCAAGTGTACTTGCACTCTTCAGCACTGCAATAGTCCCTGAGCTCTTCATGAATAAGTTTACTCTGCTCTCCCATTTGTCAGTTCTGTCAGAGTCTTGCAACAATTTAGGCACAATAGGCTGCTGCAAAAGAAAAGCATCATGTGCAGCCCATAGATGGCATCTATTAATAAGAAGAAACACAGTTCTTTCATTAAGACCCACCTGAAAATGTATGGAATTGTGACCTTTCCTTTCCATTTTGGTATTACAGGGTTGATGTGTGGAACACTGGTTGAATCCATAACATCTTGAACTGTCGATAAACATATTAGATGGCAAATATTGTGCGCTCGTTGCAGTTGGTGTCTCCTTTCTACTGGGCAAAGGATATGAAACATTAACAATAAGTAGTTCCAACAATTGATATGAATTGTAAATTGATATGTAGCTTTATAGCACCTTGTTTCTTGAAAGCCTGTTGTTACTGGAAGAGGCATCTTAATCCTTCATATTATTTGAGAGTTAGCCCATCAAAGATATCACAGTTCATAGGAAGACTGCAACAGGACTGGCCATTAAGTCTCAAAAGCTCAACTGCCATTCATTGAGATCATAGCTGATCTGTGATCCGACCAAACACAACCATCTCTGTCCCATTCCCATAATCTGCTGGTTAACAAAAATCCATCAATCACATATTGAAAATTTACGATCTGACATCAAGTGCAAGTTTCAAACTTCCCCCATTAAGCCTGAATTTCACTCTTGAAAGATCTGGCTCTTTTTTTTTTAAATTCATGCCATCTAGCCCTAGACTCCCCAAGCAGTAGAAATAGTTTTTGTCTATTCTAAACTAACTGTTCTCCTTGACCATTGGTCAAATCATCATCCAAGAAACCTAGTTTCTGTAAACACATCTTGTAACTTAAACTTTGGAGCCCAGATATCACCACACTCCCTCCAAGGCCTGTATCTTTCCTGATGTAAGGTGCAGGGCTGGATGAACACAGCAGGCCAAGCAGCATCACAGGAGCAGAGAGGCTGACGTTTCGGGCCTAGACCCTTCATCAGATGAAGGGTC
>NW_025975592.1:0-7851 GCF_021869965.1 Rhincodon typus
GCCGCCCTCCTCTCTCTGCTGCCGCCCTCCTCTCTCTGCTGCCGCCCTCCTCCCTCTCTCTCTGTCTTATTCTTTGACTGCTGCCCCATGTAGTACAAGTCTCATGTAGCCTGTGACTCAGAGGTTAGTGTTGTCAGATTTCGATAAACAAGTAGATCTTGCTATCTGTCACTGAACCTTTGCTGGAGAAAGGTCAAGGAAAGGATGTGATGGCTTTAAATAGGGCAATGGAGTGCAGTTGAACTGTTGCCTATCAATCACACTTTAAATTGTGCTTTTATAAAATGGCAGGGATGATGTACAAGTTTGAATTGTACATAAACATTAAACATTTTGTCTGTTATATCTTTTCAAGAGAAGTGCACAATTTTCATTTTATTTTTATTTGAAGGTTGGAATAATGTTTTCCTTTTCCTACAAAAGGATTCAGAAAACCAGGCAAAGTCAACTGGGCCAGAGCCGCAGCACCTAGATGAATTCACAAGTCTACTTGTACCAGATGACACTCGAGTAATGGTTGATTTGTTGAAGTTGGCTGTGTCGACCCGTGCTGGTGAAAAGGGCAAAGATGTTTTGTCCGCTGTGCTTTCAGCCATGGGCACTGCCTACCCTCAGGTAACTACAAATGTTTTCACCCTATCAAACCGAAGTCACAGTTCAATAACTGGTAAGCAAAATGATTCCTTTCCAATATGAGCCGTGAATGTGCTGTACGGGATATTAATTTAGGAATTCACGTTGCTGTTCTAATGACAGCATTAGTTTGTTTAAAGTTAGTAGATGAATGTCTTTATCAAAATAACATGTGAAGTCACAAATATGTTAAGCTCTTGTATGCCCAACACACAGTAATTTATAATAGATATAAGAAATCCGACCTTTGGATGGTAAAATTACCAGATATGCCTTTTTCCAGGAGCATTTTGATAGCATGTTGTGTACTGGAAACAACAATAAGAACTTAATTCTCCAATTCAATCTCCTTACCTGAAGAATAGAAAGAGAACTTAGTTTTTCTTATTATTGAATCAAGATGGACTACATCTCAAATTCTGCTGTAGCTTTTTGCCTGATTTTTGTCCCTTTTCTATCACCAAAAACAACAATTTGAGCTACAGTTTCACGAGTGACAACTCTCTGCCAGCACTTTGCCCACTGGCCATTTTGTATGCGGGCCTTTTGCCTCATTCAATATGAAATAGGGATTGAGAATTATCCAGTAATCTATACTGATGAGGGATGGAATTGACAATTAATGATTCTTCATTTCATTCTGACTTTGGCATGTATTAAGTTTGTTGTTAAAACAGTCATTCTAACAAATTCATATTCGAAAAGATTTGTATTGGATATGTGATGTCTGAAACTTAATGTTTGGCTGACACTAATGATACCATTTAATGATCGCTTGCCTACATCAATTGAAAAATTGAGGATAGTTGAAGATTGACTAAATTTGCAGGTTTAAATAAGATCTATGAACTTTGGCAAAATGGACACCATATATTTTTGTGCTTCTGTTACAGTTTCTCTCAAACCTCAATGTTATAATCATGAGCATGAGTCTGTGTCTTTTTTGTCTCATTATTAAAATATTTTAATTTGATTTTGCTTTTTCGATAACAAATCTTCAAAAGGCAAACATTTGAAGAATTGCATATTGTTTACCTAAATTATGTCAGTGAAAGTATGAATGTGTATTCTAAAGTAAATATTTTTTCAAACTGTGTTTTAGCCATTATTATAATGCATTGGGATCATTGTTACCTTTAACATTTGAAGCAAGCTGTCATAGCATTCATTCCCCGATGGGCATTTCTCACTCAATGCAAGCTTATTATTCGTTCATGCCGTACACTTGTTCCTCTTTTGTGTTCTACTCTGCAGGTGGCTGACATGTTGTTGGAACTATGTGTGACTGAGTTAGAAGATGTGGCCTCTGATTCTCAAAGTGGGCGCCATTCTCCTCAGCCAGTGATAGTGGAAAGCAGTCACCCATACACTGATGACACATCTACCAGTGGGACAGTGAAAATACCAGGTATCTATCTCACGCAAGTATGTTGGTTCAGATGTCGCCGATGTGTTATGCTTAGTCTCAAATATTCCCTGGAACTTTTCTGTACTTGGAATTGTTGCAAATATGAGGATTATAAGATCTTGTATTTTTTGATTAGATTAGGAAAATTGGAGGAATGAATGAGTCAGGTGACCTGTTTTGAATTCTTCCCGAAAACAAGCCTGAATGGTATGGTTGTTAAAGATTAAAGGGGCCTCATTGTTTTAATGGCAATAAATTGCAAGAGGTTCACAAGATAAAGGCAGAAGTGTCTGTCCTGACAGATTTTAGACTGTTAGTCGCCAAAGTCCGAGAAGGGTATAAAAGTTTCAAGTTTTATAAACAATAATATGTTAAAATATGTAATTTTCAGGTGGAATGGAGTTGGGGTGGAGTTTATAAATGTTAATTAGTATACATTTATGATACAAGGCTGATATGATTAATGTTGTCATGGAGATGGACTTTTAGAAAGGAAGGGTACACAAGATGCCAAGAGAGGATTGGATCATGAGGTTCTTCTAGAACTATCCTGGGATTTCAGAGGCAGGTCAGTCTACTGGATCCGTTGAGAAGGAGAAGCAGACAGAAGTGGCAAGTTTTTATGGTTCACAGTGCAGGAATGTGGGTGGGAACTCAAACTTGGATTAGGGTTAAAAGTTACCAAGCTGAGAAAAGAACAGAAATAAACCTTTGGGAGGGCTAATAATCACTTTGCACTGGTTCAGGGATAATTAATTGTCTACTTAAGGGGCAGTGTAAAATGTAATTCTGGAGTGGGATTTTCAGATGCCTTAAAGATAAAGGGAGAAAGCTGTGTTCCGTAATCCCTGTACAGTGGGATTTATGCGTACAGGTCCATAGTTCTCTGGAAGTGGTGACCCCAGTGGATAAGATGGCCAAGAACGTGTATGGCATGTTAGCTTTCATTGATTAGGGCATAGAGTATAAAAATTAGCAAGTCATGTTGCAGCTGTATAGAACTTTAGTAAGGCCACATTTGGAATATTGCGTACAGTTCTGGTCACCACACGACTAGAAGGATGTGGAGGCTTTGCAGAAGGTACAGAAAAGGTTTACCAGGATGTTGCCTGGTTTGGAGAGTATTAGCTATGAAAGATTGGAAAAACTTGGTTTGTTTTCACTAGAGGCTGAGGGATGACTTGATAGAGGTTTATAAAATTGAGAGAAGCATGGATAGAACGGATAATTGGAGTCTTTTTCCCAGGGTAGAAATGTCAGTTTCTCGGGAACATAGTTTTATGTACGAGGTACATAGGTACAAGGGGGAAAAGTTTTTAAAGGAGATGTGAGAGCAAGTTTTTTTATACACAGGGTCATCAGTGCCTGGAATGCGGTGGTAGAAGGTGGTACAATAGCAGTGTTTAAGAAGCATCCTGACAGACATAAGAATTGGCAGAGAATAGAGGGATATAGACCATGTAGAGGCGAAAGGCTACTAGTTTAGAAAGACGTTATGTGTTGGCACAGTCTTGGTGGGCAGAAGGGCCTGTTGCTGTGCTGTATCGATCTTGGTTATTCTTTGTAAGTTTGAAATATGAGTTGCTTGCTGACAGTTTAGACAATGCTACTTTTAGTCTGTTTGTTACAGTAGAAGCCCTAGGTGAAAACTTGTCATTTCAGCTGCTCGCTTGAAGTTCACATTTTTTTTCTTGGTCTCTATGCGGATGATAGCAGAATGAATAATCTGTAAGAGGGAAAGCTAAGACGTGCAGGCAGATAACTATCTTTCTTCGCATGTTTTTTTTTAGGTGCTGAAGGTCTTCGAGTAGAGTTTGACCGGCAGTGCTCCACAGAGCGTCGTCATGACCCGTTAACCATAATGGATGGTGCCAACAGGATAGTGTCTGTTCGATCAGGTAATAACTTCTGTGGATCCTAAGTGTTTTCATAGTAATCTGATTTTTTTTAATCTTGATGGTTGGATTGTTAAATTAATGGTAGCTGTAAAACTTTGCTTCCAAAATTTAGTCTACAGAAGTTTATGGTATCAATGAAAGCTTCCAGGTCTCTCATCTGCTTAAATAACTAACCAGAAACGTTTCCTTCTATAATTCAACATCTGTGTGTGGATATTTTTGTATCTAAAGCATGCTGTTTAAGTGCATGTTTTTATTCACCCTTGCCTTTTCATGGCCATTTCCTTTCTTGATCCTTTCATTTCCCTCTTGTCAAACAACATTCTTGGTAGATTACAGACCAATTAATTGTTTTAGTGCTGAGTTGCATGCAGTAGGTCCATCAAGTTTGATTATTGTGATGTCATCAGGCTAATACAACTATTAAAAAATAGGAACGGGAGTAGTCTATTCAGCCCCTTGAACCTGCTCACCATTCAGTTGATTATGGCTAATCCGACATTCCTCCATGTCCACTTTTCTGCCCTTTCCCGGTAACCTTTGATTCTCTCAGCCTTGTCTATCTCGGCTTTAAAAATACACAAGAACTCTGGCCCCACAGCTCTGTGATAAGGAGTTGCAAAGATACTTGAACTTCTGAGAGAAGAAATTCCTCCTTCTCTCAGTCTTAAATTGGTGTCCCTTTATTCTGAGATTGCGCCCTCTAATCCCAGACACTCTCATGGGAGGAAACGTCCTTTCAGCATTTACCCTGTCAAGCCCCTTAAGAAACCTATATGTTTCAATCAGATCACTTCTTGTTATTCTAAATTCTGATGTAACTTAGAAATTATTATGTGGCAAACTTAAAACAAAGTTGTGTGATGCACGTGTGTTCCAGAGCCGTAATTAAGAAGTAAAACTATAAGCTGTGTGGGTTATTTCCCACGTCTTTGTTTATGTCAACAATTGTAGTTAATAGGAAGCACCAATATTTTGATTTTCCCCTCTTAATGAAATTTTGTTTAAAAAAATTGAACTAATGTCAGAACATGAGGAATGATCATTCAATACTTTATACTCTTCTTGTACTTTAACAGTTATATTTTGCTGCTCTATCATACATAACTTTAAACCTTGAAGACATTTTGTAAATGGGAAAGAAAAGGGAAAATCTAGGTCATAATATAGTGTAAACATTCAGTAAAATAAAGTATATCCACAGAAAATGTGTGACAGCAGATTTAAGACATAAATAGTAATTCCATAGGCTCCACAATGTTTTTGATTGTAAGATAGCAAATTGCACAGTATGAATAGATGCTGGGTGTCATGTGGTACAAATTGTGACCCATTTTTGTTTTAATTATACAATTATATATTGGTTGTCGTAGGTCGAGAGTGGTCTGACTGGTCTAGTGAACTGAGAATTCCTGGTGATGAGCTAAAGTGGAAGTTTACCAGTGATGGTTCTGTGAATGGCTGGGGATGGCGATTTACAGTATATCCTATTATGCCTGCTGCAGGTAATGCATGCTTGTGTATTTTTGCATATCAAGTATTTTTATAAGAAAACTGAACAACACCAGGAGCAAAACTTCTTCATCGCATTTTTTTATTTATTGCACATTACAGAATGCTTTTACAGCAATTGAATGCCAGTGATATGTTTTGAGAGGTTCAAGTATTCAGATGCAGAAAGATTACAGCATGGAAGGAAGCCATTTACCCATCATGCCTCTGATGGTTGAAAGAGCTATTGAAATGAAAGCAAAATACGCAAATGCTGGAAATCTGAAACTGAATGCTGGTGAAACCCAGCAGAGCCTGGTTGTATGTTTGGAACTGAGTTAGCATTTCTAGCCCAGTGTGACTCTCCATAACTTGAAACATTATCTCTGTTTCTGTCTCTACGGATGCTCCTAGATGTGCTGGGTCTCTGCAGAATTCTCTGTTTGATGTGGTCTAACCCGCATCCCCAGTTCGTTCTCCTGTAGCTTATAACATCTCAAGCACAATCCATGTGACCCCACGTCTTCCTCTGTTAAATTGATGACTGTATCAGCCCCACCTCGTGCTCCCACGAGGAGCTCAAATAGTTCATCCACTTCAACACCTTCCACCCCAACCTTAAGTTCACCTGGACCATCTCTAATACCTCTGTCTCCTTCCTGGATCTTCTGTCTCCATCTCTGGCAACCACCTAGAAACCGATATCCATTTCAAGCCCACCGACTCCCACAGCTACCTAGAATACACCTCACACCCACTATCCTGCAAAAATGCCATCCCCTATTCCCAATTCCTTCGCCTCCGCCGCATCTGCTCCCAGGATGAGGCATTCCACTCCCGTACATCTCGGCTGTCCTCGTTTTTCAAGGACCGCAACATCCCCCCGCTCCGTGGTCGAGAACGCCCTCGACTGTGTCTCCCGCATTTCCCGCAACTCATCCCTCACACCCCCTCCCCGCAATAACAACCAAAACAGAATTCCCCTCATCCTCACGTACCATCCCACCAACCTCCGGATCCAACGCATCATCCTCCGACACTTCCGCCATCTGCAATCCGACTCCACCACCAAAGACATTTTTCCCTCCCCACCCTTATCTGCTTTCTGGAGGGACCACTCTCTCCGTGACTCCCTTGTCCGCTCCACACTCCCCTCCAGCCCCACCACACCCGGCACTTTTCCCTGCAACCACAGGAAGTGCTACACCTGCCCCTACACCTCCCCGCCCCACCCCCTTTCCAGGCCCCAGGAAGACTTCCCACACCAAGCAGATGTTCACCTGCACATCTGCTAATGTGGTATACTGCATCTGCTGTTCCCGTTGTGGCCACCTCTGCGTCGGGGAAACTAAGCGGAGGCTTGGGGTCCGCTTTGTAGAACACCTATGCTCGGTTCGCACTAAACAACTGCACCTCCCAGTCGCGAACCATTTCAACTCCCCCTCCCATTCCTCAGACGACATGTCCATCCTGGGCCTCCTGCAGTGCCACAACGATGCTACGTTGCAGGAACAGCAACTCATATTCCGCTTGGGAACCCTGCAGCCCAATGGTATCAATGTGGACTTCACAAGCTTCAAAATCTCCCCTCCCCCTACCGCATCCCAAAACCAGCCCAGCTCGTCCCCGCCTCCCTAACCTGTCCTTCCTCCCACCTATCCCCTCCTCCCACCTTAAGCCGCACCCCCATCTCCTACCTACTAACCTCATCCCGCCCCCTTGACCTGTCCGTCCTCCCTGGACTGACCTATTTCCTCCCTACCTCCCCACCTACACTCACCTTTACTGGCTCCATCCCTGCCTCTTTGACCTGTCTGTCTCCTCTCCACCTATCTTCTCCTCTATCCATCTTATATCCGCCTCCCCCTCTCTCCCTATTTATTTCAGAACCCCCTTCCCCTCCCCCATTTCTGAAGAAGGGTTTAGGCCCGAAACGTCAGCCTTCCTGCTCCTCTGATGCTGCTTGGCCTGCTGTGTTCATCCAGCTCTACACCTTGTTATCCCATGTGACTCCAGATCAACAGTAATGTGATTGACTGACTCTTAACTGGCCTCTGAAAGACGTAGTATGCTATTTAGTTGAAGGGCAATTAGGAATGGGCAACAAATGTTAGCCATGCCACTGGTGCCCACATTCCATGGAAAAATTGAGGAATCTCACAGAAGCTTTTCAAAAGCTTTGTTAATATTGTGCAGAGATAGTAGGCACTGCAGATGCTGGAGAATCCAAGACAACAAGGTGCAGGGCTGGATGAACACAGCAGGCCAAGTAGCATCATAGGAGCAGAGAGGCTGACGTTTCGGGCCTAGACCCTTCATCAAGGCCTTTGACAAGGCTCTGCATGGTAGACTGGTTAGTAACATTAGATCACATGGGATCAAAAGACAGCTAGCCAACTGGATACAAAATTGGCTTGACAG
>NW_025975593.1:0-7851 GCF_021869965.1 Rhincodon typus
TGGGGTTTAAACACACAACTGCCTCCCTCTGGGCAGCCGCTTCATTCAGTCATTAACAATGCCATGCTGCTAATAGTATACAGATATTTTCTCACTTAATTTGTAAGCACGCAACTTTACATTTCAATCTATCAGGAGATTTCAGCTCCTCTTGTTAAAGCAGATGGCAGTGAGTTCAGGAAGAATTGTTTCCAATCAACAACAATTCCTTTTACAGTTGGAATGATCTTTACTGAACAGCAGGAGAGGAAACTGCAGTCCCACAGCCCCTCTTCACATTAACGGTGAGGCTGAATTTCACAGACTGTCTCGGTAAAATCCAATGGCAGGCAATGTGTTCAGTTCCAATGCTGGTTGGAGCTGACCGCTTCCTGATTGTTGTGTGAGTTACAGGCAAAGTCTCCAGGAAATATATATCATGTGGATGTATTGCCAGGACAACAGAACAATGAGTCTAAAGTCAGAAACATGAAAATCGCCTAATTTTGAAATTCAAAAAGTAGGACGCACTGAAGATGCATCGGATCTTCACGATCTCCCCGAACTCTCTGTGACGAACAGAATCCAAGCGAGAATGATCTTTTTGCTAAGATTACAGCAGAGAACTGAGAGAACTCCTCCTGAAGGTTTTCCAAGACACTGAAGATTTCTTCTTCCTGTGTGACATGTTTTATTTTGATCAAAGAAATGTTTATTCTCGGATGGGGTGGACAGGGTTGTGAGTATTCCCAGCGTTTTCTAAGTGTAAAGGCACGACTCTGTAAAAACAACAAAAGTGGAAGTCTGTGACAGACTGAGAGGCACATTTAATTCACTGACACAAGGAATAAGGAACAAGGCAGAAGAAATGCTGATGAACCAACTTTCACTGTTGAGTTGTAACTTCTTTAATGTTCTCGTCGTTAGGAAGGAGCTTTCTCCCCTGAAGCCTTGGTTTAAAATTCAGACAGAGAATGACTCCATGTTGCTGTTGTGTGAGTAGTCACAGTGGACAGGGCTTCTTAACAAAGATAAACCAGGCCGTTAAGTGTTTGTGAGGTGGTGCTGGCAGTCAGTCTTACTTAGAATGACTTTACGTTCAGTTTGGAAGAATCCAAAATGTTATCGGTGGAAAACAAATGCAGAGGGAGCGGAGTGAAAGGGCCGTGATTAGCTACAAGGCGTGACAGCGTGAAACTAAGACTATAATTTTATGCAAGTCTACCCCCCAAACAATGTTGGACCTATCAATAAAATAAGACCATGAACGAAATGATGGAGGAGCAGTAGGAATAAATTAGGAGCAGAAATATTCGACCAAACAAGTCTGCTGCATCTTTCAATGATAATCTTGAACTCCATTCTGCTGCCTGACCTGGATAAATCTTGACCATCTTACTGATTAGACGTCTGTCTAGCTCAGTTTGACAATACCCAACAATCCAGCCTCAACAGCCGTCTGGGGGAAAGAATTCCACAAGTTCACTAGCCGCTGAGCGAAGAAATTCCTCCTCATTTCCGAATTAAATGGGCTAAACCTGATTCGGGTATAAAGTCCTATAATACTTCTCTCTCGTGCTCAGGGAAACCATTTGTCCATATCGACGCTGTCAAGGCCCCTAAGAATATTGAATGTTAATAAATGTTGTTATATGATTATAAACTCCAGTCAGCCTCCTGTGTTCCAAGGAGAACAGTCCCAGCCGAACCAAACATTCTGCAAAGTTTCATCTTATCCAGTCCTGGCAATATTCTTGTAAATCTCCGCTGCAACCTGCAGAGTTCTTGAATATTTTTAAGGCAGATAGAGAGATATTGTGCTCAGCAAAGGTTATGAAGTTTTTCAGGGATTGACCGGAATAGGGATTTAGGATTAGAATCCGATTGACCCTGCATATATAGAATGTTAGGGCACTGAATTTCTCTGATTCCAGGGCTGGGAACTGGGGTTAAATGATCTTCTGCAGCAGTGGTTACTTCCTTGTGTGAGGAAACTGCTGATGCAGCCGTTGTAAAACTCGATTTCCAATTGAGAAATACATACAAGACCGCAGCCCAGAAGAATTACTTCATTTCCACCCGAATAATAATTACATTTGCCAAGTGAATATAAGAAAGTAATGTTTTTATTTTGAAACATAACAAATATGATGTAACCACTCAGCCCATTGAACCTGCCTCGCTGATCAATGAAATTATGTATGAACTTCTGTTTCACTGCCATTTTTCTGCACTATCCCATGATTTCTTAATATGTTTAATCTATCGAAATCTATCAACCTCAGTTTTGTATACGCTGAATGCTGGACATTGACATCCTCCATGGCCCTGAATTCGATAGATTTTGTCCACTCATTTCAGTATGCGATTTGATAATATTTCTGTTGTGATTCTGGTGCTGCTCCTGGCATGCCCTCCAGCAGTGTGCTTATTGGACGTTTTCTGGTGCCTCGTTGTGAAGCGCCGTGATCGTATAATGGCCAATACTCTGCCTATAGCCACAGCAGCTTCGACTCGAATCCGAATCACAGCAGTGTTTGTTTTCCCTTTTATTTTCTCTTAATATATGCAATAGCAACGCAGTAGAGGATCAATTAATATTGCCAGAAGGCATACAGAGGCGTGTGAAATGCCCAGGTTATGGTGACATTTGTACAATGGTTAGAGATTACCTTGATTCAGGAGATAAGCATGGAGAATCTGTTTATGTAGAAATGAGGAACATTGAGGGAAAGAAGTCACCAGTGGGTGCAGTCAACAAGCCTACAAACAGTAACCACAACATGAAAACAAGCGTATAAAAAACAGATATTGTGTGTGACAGATAAAGGGACGACAATAATCATGGGTGACCTTAATTTCCATCTCTCCCACTCCCAGCTCCATTGCAAATAAAGTTTACAGAACCATAAACAATATATCAAATATGTCCCAAAGAACAACACTGGATATATCCTGGCCTTCGATTAATTTGCACGTACTTAGTTTCTTTCATTGTGAACTTTCGGAAAGGAGGCCACTTTTGGCCAGAAAAATAAATATGTCATTCACCTTTGTTTGCTTCATGCTCAAGAACACTATGGTTCCTTTGTACCCCTTTTTTTGGAAATTTCTCTCGATGTTAATAGTAGTCTACCTTTTGACTCTTCCTACCAAAGTACAAGATCTCATACTGCCGACATGAAACTGCATGAGCCAAGTTTTTGTCCATTCACTCAACCTATCTATATCCCTGTGCAGATTCACATATCCTCATCACAACATGCCCTCTGCCTACTTCGTATCTTCTGTGAAACTGAATACATTGCACTCTGGCACTTCCTCCAAGTCGTTAATACAGAGATAAATAATTGCAGCCCTATGACTGACCATTCTGACACTCCACAAATCATATCTTTCCAACTTGAAAAATACCCATTAATCTCGATTCTGTATTTTATGTTAATTAAACAATGGGCAGCCCATACTCATTTATGCCTAACAGCGTAAACCCCAAACTTGTGCAATGACCTGAGATATGGCTCCTTATTGAGTGCCTGTTAAAAATTCAAATGCACTTCATCTGCCGTTTGCCTTTATCAACTGTGCTTGTAATATTACCAAAGAAGTCTGGCAAAATTATCAAGTGTGATTTGCCTTTCAACAAACGATGTTGACTGTGTTTGACTGCAATAACCTTTTATAAACGACCTTTATTTCTTCCTTTACAATTGTCCCGCATTTTTCAAATGACAGATAAGACATTGGGACAGATGGAAGCATTTTGGCACATCAAGTCAATTACATCTTTAAATGAGATCATGGCTCATCCACAACTCCACTTTTCTGCCTTATCACAGTCGCCTTAAAATCCCTAAATGACGAAATCTCTGTCTATCTCAGCCTTGAATACACCCAGCCTTACCAGAACTCTTTTGGAAGAATTCCACAGATTTGTTACTGTCTGAATGGGAGAACATCCCCCTCATCTCTGTATTAAATGGGCAACGTCTTCCCCTGAGATTACGCACCAGGGTGTAAATCAGAGCACAGCAAACCCCCAAAGTTAGTTATGAACTCACTGGCACATCCAGCGCCAATTGTCAGTATCTGAAACAGTTTCGTTTTTGACCTATGGTTAAACAAACTGCCCTGATTTGCATATTAGATTGGCCAATGAAGAATCTGCTTCAAAAGTACTCCGTTGGTTGCGATTTAGATGGTGGTTAAAGGCGCTTTCAAAATACAATACATCTTTCTCTCTCAATCCATTGATCTATCAATCTCTCTGCTCATAGAAATGGATTCTTCCCATTCACTCTATTTTTCGATAATGTAGTTCAATTCAATCTCCGTTCTGATCAAATGCTGGATGACAAGAAATAGAAGGGTTGTGGCACGGCCAAGACAAGCCGAATGCTCCGCTTTCCTTTTGAAACTATTCCATGAGAAATGTTAAAGTGCTGGGTATCCCCTGTAGTCTTGGCCTAGTGGTTAAAGCGATGGGTTAAAAATCTTTTGTTTTTTCTCCGCGCAGGCTCGAATCCTGCCGAATACGTTCCCTCAGAGTTTACGTCTTTTTTCAAATAAACTTCTGATCAATGAGTTATTGCTCAAACTCGAGAAAATCCGTCTCACCACCCCACCGGAGACTCTGGTCATTTATTGACATTCAGGAAACACGCGTTCTGAACAAGAAACTTACCAGACTCGCCCACTTTAATGGCATTTAAATGGTCATTGGGTAAACATATGGATGATAATGGAATAGTTTAGGTTAGATGGGCTTCAGATTGGTTTCACAGGTCGGCGCAACGTCGAGGGCCGAAGGGCCTGTACTGCGCTGTAATGTTCTATGTTCTATACTCAAAACTTTAGCTCTGTTTCTCTTTCCGCAGGTACCACGAAACGTGTTGAGTTTCTGCAGTATTCTCTGTGTTTAATCTACATAAATGGTTTTGCATTAAATATCTTGAATTGCAGTCCTCTGGTAACTGACCCTGGTCAGTGGCTACAGTTTCTCCCGACCATCACCCCGCCTATTCCCGCCACTCCCTCCCCGACTGTTGTGAACAGCCCCAGGAAATCTCTGGTTAAATTTTTTGCTCCAAAGAGAACATTTCCGATCTCGGGAATCACTGCACTAAATGGGATTTCCTCATCCCTGGACATGTTGCAAGGCGGAGGATAGTGAAGAGATTTTGGGAAAATATTGACAGTTGGAAGTGGGGGGTGGGGCGATGTTAAGGAAGCAAAACAGAAAACCCAGTCTCCAGCTTTTTGAATCTTGAGAAACTCTTGGAAACCGGAATCACAGGAGAATGAAGAGCGAAATTTCCGACTGAGCACAAACAGTGAAGACACCTGCCCCTTCTTTTAAAGGCTGGGACATTGATGTTCTCGGGATATGAACTGACTTGTGACATTGAAAGGATTCTCGTTCCTGCACATCAGGAATTCCAATCTCATCTCGGCTACGGGACAACGAAACAAACAAAAACTGCTGTAGAGACTCAGCAGGTTTGGCAGTACCTGTGGGATAAAACAGAGTTCTGAAACGTTGACACTGATTCTCTGCCAGATCTGCTGAGCTTTTCCTGAAATTTATGTTCTTGTTTTTAAATGAATGTTTATCCCATCTGTTGGGACGAAACAGCCGGATCTACCATGTACTGAATTTAACCCTTTAGAAATCTGAGAAGTGATTGGATTCAAACAAACCGAGTCATGATTCACTCTTCCTCAGCTCCACACACACACACACACAGACCTGGAAAGCAGAGCCAGCGCTACGACGTGTATAGTCGTGGCCGAGTGGTTAAGGCGATGGAATACCAATCAATGGGCTAACCCTGCACTGTTTGACTACCGCCGACAACGGTTGAGAGCTGAAAGGGGTTTGCTCGTTGTATTCTTGTTTGCGAAAGGTATTACAGGAGAGGTGGCCGACGAATATTTCACCCAAATCGGTTAAGAGGGACATTTGCCAATCACTGCTTGTCAGAAAGCAAGAAGCATAAAATCTCACACGATTTAAGGTACTGCAGTGATTGGGTCGGTGAGTATTCGAGTTTGAAAGTTGCACAAGCAGCCTGTAAGACTATTTCAGCTCACTGTCCATTTTATATCCCAGCTCACGGAAACAGTTCTCATTGTCCGGAGAAGTTGCTCGTGTTCAACCTAAAGCTGCCTTTTATCGCAGAAGCTTGTGCCTGGGGACGGAGAGCGGACGTGAAGCATACGGAGCAGGAATAATCCTGAGGTCTCTGTCACTCTCGGGGATGTGCCCCTGTGTCTCCCTCTGTGGGTGAAAATGAGGATGAGTTCCTCAAGGGAGTATGAACACAGTTTTACCATCTCAAACTTCAGGCCCATTTGTTGTGTTATTTGACATCACAGGGATAAATGCATTGACATTTGCCTTCGTAAAGTCAAGCACACAAGGCTATGGGCTAAATGCTGGAAACTGGGACTAGAATGGATGGAGATTTGATGAGCTGCACTGAAACGATGGGCCAAATGGTCTTCTTCCACGCTGTTAAAAACTCAGAGACGGAGAAACTGATCTGCAGCGAATATGATCAGAAATGAAAACGTAAAAGCAGTGTCATTAAGAAAAGACCCGAGCTGCTCTGTTGTATTTCTTGATGGTCCAGTGGTTAGGATTTAGCGCTTTCAGCGCTGCAGCCTGCGTTTAATTCCCAGTCAGGGGATAAAAGTTCTGTTACGCTAATTTGTCATGGTGCCAGCAGTTCTGACTGAACAGGAGCTAGCAGCTAATCTGATTTTTCCCAAACGTTGTGTAGGTTAACTTAAAACAAAGAACTGAGGCAATCTGACACAAAACAGAAATTGGTAGAGAAACTCAGCAGGCTTGGCAGCATCTTCAGAGAGAAACAGAGCTGAGGTTTCAGATCCAGTGACCATTCATTCCTATTGGGTTAATTATGCATTTCTATATTATAATGTCGGGAGAAATTATTCGTTTTATCTGTCGAATCAACGTATTTATCAAACTCACTCTCTCATTAGCTTACTCACGCCAACTTTACAACTTTAAAAGGACTTCATCAGCTGTAATGCTGCTTCCGTTGCCATGAGGTGCTGAAAAGCTCTGCTTAAATGGTTGCCTTTTTCTTTTCTTTTCTGTCAGTTAGCAGCCATGTGAAATGGAGAATTGTCCTTTCAGTGTCGACCACAATATGTGTCTCTATTTGTCTCTCTTTGACTCTGTGTATCCACCTCTCCCTTTTTCACGTTCTCCGACACTCCATTGTCCACAACCCCATTTCCCATTTCTGCTGTTTGAAAAGTCTGAAATTCGGAAACACTTTGAGAGTGGAATGTCTAGTACTGGGCTCACATTCCTTGGAGAATGTGTCTGTCTGTTATGACTGAGGTGAGGAGTCATTTCTGGTCTCAAAAGATTGTGAATCTTCAGAATTCAAAATAGAATTCCTAACCCACCAGAAAAAAAAAAACAATGCCACCACAATTATAGTATTAGAGCGATGTCTTTACTGTTGGTTTAAAAATGAATGAGGGTGATCTTTTCAAAGAGCAGAAATGGGGAATGAGGGATGTGGACAATGGAGTGTTGGAGAGTGTGAAAGGGGGTGAGGTGGATACACAAAGTCAAAGAGAGACAAATGGAGACACATATTGTGGTAGACACAGAAAGGACCAATTCTCCATTCGAAATGGCTGCTAACTGACAGAAAGGAAAAGAAAAATATCTGTGCCATTACCACAACATTCCCCGGTAAGGCTACAGTTTATCCAGCCTCACCTCGTTATTCCGACCAAACTGTGAATGAAGGGATGAGAATACAAGAAAAGGAGAAGCAGAAGTGCTTGTGGAACAGCAGAAAGGAAGTTCATGGTGAATCGAGC
>NW_025975594.1:0-7851 GCF_021869965.1 Rhincodon typus
CTCTCACCGCCCACCGCCCACCACCCCCTCACTGTCCCACTCTCACCGCCCACTGCCCCCTCACTGGCCCCGCTCTCACTGCCGACTGCTGCCCCTTCACCATTTTGTTAACATTGTGCATTTGTCTGCTGTGGATCTCATCTGTTTCGGTGGATTTCATTTGCTATGATTAGGTTTGCTCAATGGACTTCCAAAAGACCTTTGATAAAGTTTCTAAAATCCATATCCTTGATGATGATTAGAAATAGCAGTGGACCCCTCACAGAGCATTCTATCCATTTCCGAAGTTCTACTCTGAATTACAACAACTTTCAGTTTAATGAGTAAAACTTTTTGTGAAAATATATCCAGTGGTTTTTATAAATTTGATCACAATATGCCACACAGTCAACCACAACCAACTCAATTGTCAATTCACCAGAGCCCAACACTGGCTCTAGCAGGAGAGAAGTTGAGAAACAAAGTATTCAATCCTTCTTGTCCACAGTTATTCAATTGCACTAGAAAGCACCAACTTATGCTACCATTTCTGATCAGAAGAAAACCTTTCTGTATTTCTCCTTATTGCTTTTATGATAACCAATAGAAAATCCTCGTTGCATCCCTCTCCTGGTCACTAATCTTAATGTTTCTGATGAATTCTCATCACATGGGCATTTTACTACCTTTCCCTGATCTGTGGGGATAGTCCAACATAGTAAATGTCTTACCATCTGTAAGCAAAGAACTGTTGCTTACAAAAAATGAACTCTTGAATTCTGATGCTGTAAAATGGTTGGCACACTGGATTTAGACTTAATTTCCACTCCTCTTTAGTATTCTAGGAGAGATAGATTTACTCTTGTCTGCAGCATAGTAACACAAAAATAGGTCAGAAATGAAGAAGAAATTCTATGCCTTATTTATATAAATGCAGCTTTCTCAAGTTACTCTGTAAATGTTCATGATTATGGATTAACTTACTTATATGTTGAGGCCTATATTAATGCAAAGAATAGTTGCAAGCTACCACATGGGAACATCAGGCATTTATTCCTTGAAGAAGTTCATTCTCAAAAATACTTTAACATTCTATCAACAATTTCAATAAGTACCACCAAGTCAGAAAGAATAACGTAGAGATACTTTGTCACTTTAAATGTCTCTGAAAATCAATATAATTATCCCTCTTATTTTTACAGAATGTCATGTAGTGAAGGACGAATAAAAGGAAACTCTGGACCTAAATAAAAAGGAACAAATCTTGCAGGCAAACTGGGAGCTGCCAAAAGCCATTTCAGGTGACTAAGTACTGACTGTTGGAGGAGTGAGCACATCTTTTCTTTAAGTTTATTAGATATTAATGAAAACAATTTTGCACCAGAGTATCATTGTCTCAGTGAGGCTGTGTTGAAATTAGTTATCTGTTTCTCTGCAACAGTAAAACTGACCTACTACTCTCTACCATTTGACTTATGTTACGTTTGACTTATTTCCAGGAAGGTGTTAACCTAAGCTTGTTTTATATAAGTACAGCTTTAGCCCAGTTTTCTGAGCAGCAAGAAACACCATGTAGTGGGACAGTTTTTAGGTGAAAGTTACTATGGTTACAGTTGGTGCACATTGCTGGTGAGCACATACGCTGGTAGACGTATAGCTCTGGTTGCAGCATCATCTCATTTATACTTCATATTCTGTACATATAAGGTGACTACTGATTGCATTGTTTGGGGGCCACATATACTTTATCAGCAATGAGAACAAAGTATGTTTAAAAGTAACTGTTTTGATGAACAAAATATTTCAGAGAAGGAAGCGCATCAGTAATTATCTGTAATGTGTATCTCTGTAAAATTACACTCTTAGCTAGGTAAGCCAGTGACAAATCAGATCATTGAAAATGATTACCATTTTGTGAAATTATACTGGTATATAACTACATTTCTTTATGTAACAATAAATGGGTATTATCTATATTACCGTACAAATCACAGTGAAAGTGTGGTGGAATACCTACTGCTTCTCTGGATGAAGCAACTACAACAATTAAGAAGTTTCACACCATTGAGGACAAAGCTATCAGCTTGATTGGCATCCTACCCACCACTTCAACATTCACTCCTTCCACACTAGTGCAATGTGGCTTCAATGTGTATTATCTATAAGATGTACTGCAGCAGAGGAAAATTACATAGCCCAGAGGTTATCAGCTAACATTACATTCCTGCAAAAAAGTGGAGACAAAATCATGGTGTGAGTGAACTACCTCCAACACAACTATATTCTGCGCTGAGTGGATTTTACTCTGGTTTCCTCTGATGAACCCATTTCAGACAGACCAAACTCGGAATTCAGGGCCATGCATTAAAGGTGAGAAGGGGAAAGTTCAAAGGAGATGGGAGGGGCAATTTTTTTTTTTTACAAAGAGAGTGGTCGGAGTCTGGAGCATGCTATTGGGGTGGTGGTGGAAGCAGACATGGTAGGGGCACTTAAGGGACTTTTAGATTAGCACATGAATATGCCAGGAATGGAGGGGTGTGGACCATGGGCAAGCAGGAGGAATTAGTTTAATTCGGTGGCATCGTAAGCCAAAGGGCCCATTTGTGTACTGTACTGTCCTATGTTCTATGTTCTAAAAATTGCCAACAATTAAGAGGGTAATTTTAAAAAGGATTACTGTCAGTTGAACCTGCTCAAGTGGTAATTGGAAAATCAGAGCCAAAGATAAAAGGCCTGTTGTTCAGCAGCAATCACTATTTTAGACAATTTCATCCAGAAGGCCAAACTATTGGTCCTTGTCTTTGCATGGGCTTGAGTAAGCACCTTGGACATGTTATCTGGACGGCAACTACCATTATTTACCAAAGCAAACCAGTTTTTCCTCCCATGGATCCACAAACCTTTCAGGGAGTTGGTTAGCTTGGATGGCTGGTTTGCAATGCAGAGTGACACCAACAGTGCAGGGTCAGTTCCTGCATCAGCTGAGGTCACCATGAAGGTCCCACCTTCTCAACATCATCCCTCATCTGAGGCATGGCAGCCCTCAGGTTAAACCACCACCAGTTATCTCTCCCTCTCCCATTAGAGACCAGCCCTATGGCCCTCTGGGACAATGGCAACTTCACCTTCACTTTAATATGTAAACCACTAAAACAGGGAGATATGCATCTTCTCTTTCACATTGATTGTGCACTCCTACTCTCTGTCTTCAGAGAAATAAAGACATCAGTCGAAGTGGTGAATTCATTTGAAAATATAATGTATTCATATTTTACGTTAATGGGTAAGATATCAGAACATGTGAAAGTCATGATGTAAGTAGCTTAGATGAAAATTAAAACAAAATTTGTGGTGAGGGTGTGTCATGCTTTCGGAGGCACAAATAAAGCTGATGGGCACCAAGAATTGCCATTCATTGTGTAAGTTTATTGTGGTCATTGCACATGCCCATTGATATAATATACAAATGTATTACAGAAACTGGAATTAATGTCAGTATTACCAATCGTATCACCACCCTGCTTCCATTAAAAACAGACAAATGACTGTACTTATATTTTATGTATGCTTAAATGTTCTTAACCTAGCTTAACCTCATCTTACTTAACCAGTTCTCATAGACAGAATCCATGACAACGATTGCAGTGAACTGTGTTGAACTGATCATGCAAAAGCACACCACCAGAAAAACATACAGGCTCCACTGTGAATCACTTCCAGCATTAAACTGCATCCAATGTTTGAAGATAAAATACAGGGGCATTGTGCAGCTTTCCATGAGTCTCAGTTTTCCCCAAATGCTACATAGAATCCCCCCAGAAAGCATCTAGTAAACAAATCAGAGGTAATGCTGGCAAAACATAGATACAAGAAATGCAAAACTAGATATAAGCAATTACAAAATGAATAACATTTGATAGCAAACACTTAAGAATTGTTGTCATTTGAACATTCCATCTACTGGTTTCATCAAAAGATGCTTTGTTTCAACAATTTATTGTACCTTGTTGTGTAGATTGAATTGATGGACAGCTTTTCTCGATCCTTTATGTCTTTCCTATTTCCAATAAGGCTCATAAAAAAGTAATGAACCGTGTATATGTGACTCTTTGCAAAAACACTGCAAAAGGTACATATTTATTCTTTGTGAGAATGCAAGATTCAAGTGCATGCTATTTTTCTATTAGAATACCTCCATTGCCTGACATTAGCAACTGTATACTACTAAAATATTTAAAGCATTTCATATTCCACCTTAGGAATTTTCATTGCAAAACTGAATGTTATGCAAACATATATGAAATTCACATTAAGGCATATGAATATTTTGTATCATCTTATTGAATATCTCACCAATAAATCTAATGCATATGCATACATTCCACATGTCTATACTGTCAAAATCATCACCTGGACAAATACGTTCCAGAGCTGCCCTACACTGTCACTGACTTTTACCCCAGGTGTGGCAGACAGGGGGAACATCCTTGCCGCTTTGCAGGAAGGCTCCCGGAGGTTCTGCAGGATGGAGTTGTGCAGATGCGGATCTTCATCCCCGCCAAAGGCCAGCAGAGGAGGCCATAACAGCAGACCACGCCAGCCTGGTCCAAGGTTGCCTCCTGACTCATAGCACTGTCATTCATCTGGAGGAATGCCCAGCACTATTGGAAGAAGGTCAATGATCTTCTCGCCTCCGACAGCATAATGCACCACTCTCACACTATTCTTGCCATTGTAACCAACTCCCAGCAAGAATCCTGCTCCAGCACCTTCAATATTGTCTGCAATACCTTCCCTCACTTGCTCTCACCCAGCCCAATCCCTGACATCACTAACCCTGCATATCCTCTGTGCCGCCTACTCATTTGCTCGGGACACCTCCCCACTGTCCCAACAGTAATAACTGTGACATCCACTTTCATCCACCTTAACATAGTTTCTCTCATTCCATGAGGAAAACAGCTCACAAAGGGCAGACAGTCTAGACAGGAGTCGAGATGTTACCTGTCATTCAGCTCCTGAGCCTTATGAGGAGACGATACTGACTATGATTGTCCCAAACAGGGGCTGAACTGGTATTGGAGGCGTCCCTTGACTTAACTGTGAATGGAACCCTGGGGTGAAAGCTATCCCCCTTGACTTACTTGACTGAGGATAGCTGAAAACTACAACAAGCTTCCTTCCTTTGTTCCCCTGCTAAATGGCATGGCAAGACAGCACAAGTAGGAGCCCCTGAGGGGGCTAAGTGCAAAAAAGCAATGCAAAGCAAGACAGGGATGTCGTAAGTATCCAGATAGGTTCAGAATTGGGTGAGCTATGACAGCAAGTGAAAAGCCCAGAGATACAGCCTGTGTGAGTTAAGTACATATCCTTGAGAGGTCCATGTCCTTGTAGCAGTGTTACAATAATATTTGCTGGAACAGCCTGAGCTGTAACATTGAGGTGCAGAAGAATTTTGCAAGTCGATCAGAAATGTGCCAAGAGGATTCTCAATGGTTGGCAAATGTCAGATGTCAATGTCTATGATATGGGATGCATGATTCCGGTGTCCATGCGGTGTACCCTAAAATATTGTTGCCCAGTTTCCAACATGGAGGCCATTGAGAGCAAGATTCAGCCAGGTGCTTTATTTTGGTTTCTTGATATCTTTTTCTTGTTGTCCATGCTGGGACACTTTAACCAGTTTATTAAAAACACTTTACCCAAGTGTTCTTGTCAGTGAGGTGGACAAAGTGACAAGGAATTTGGTTTTGAATTCAACTCGATTCTATTTAAAAACTTCCTTGTTAAAAACACCAGGTAATCATTTCCCAAATTCCAATAATGTTTAAAAACCAAAAGAACTGCGGATGCTATAAATCAGGAACAAAAAGCAGAAGTTGCTGGAAAAGCTTAGCAAGTTTGGCAGCATCTGTGAAGAAAAGTCAGAATTAACGTTTTGGTTCTGGTGACACATCCTGACCCTTCTTCTCCTGGGTCTTTTTGGTTTGCTGTGCATTATTTTACCATTTAGTCTTGCTGTGAGTCTTTGCTGCGAGTCTTCATTACAGGTGTGGCAACTAGATGTGTTTTCTTATCCCCTCCTTGCCCCAACCTTCCAGAATGCTCAGTGGCTTTGGCCAATGGAATCATAAGCATCCAATGGGGTGGTGCCAACATCCTTCACTGTTGCCATGCTGGGGAGATGTAACATGCATGTCCTCAGGCACTGGCTAGAAGTCAAGGTATAAGAAAGTCTGATTGGTTCTTCTCCAATACCCAATCCTAGGACTGGTTGTAACTGGATCCCCTGGATTTTTGTGACCTCTTTGACCTTGATTTTCACAGTTCTCTGTAGCCGCTAGCTGCTGGCTGCTGTTTAATTTAATTTGGCCAATTTTCTGTCAGGCCTGATTTCTCTGGCTGTGACTCAATTTAGAATTTCCAAATTTGGGCTCATAGTTGCTTGGCCACATCCTGATATCCAGTTTGTTTGGCATGTATGGAGGCTGAATATTAATGAAGCAAGTTGTGCCACTAACAAGACGTTAACAACTGTTAATCCCAATCAATTGGCATCTCGCTGCTTGTGAAACACATAGAAAAAACGTACAGGTTTCTCCCAACTTGGAGGTTATTATTATTTCCTTTGTTCCGATTCTACTACACATCCCACCTGAACACATGCCACTCAGACCCCTGTATTGTTCTGCCCTATTTCACTATACAGTTAATATAAAGCCATTTTTCTGTCTTTTCTATATTTTACTGAATAATATTTCAGCACATTATTGCACATTAGAATGGGTTGAGATGAAAAGCATAAACAAAATTATTTGATGTTCACATAAAAGATGGAAAATGGAAAGGTCACGCCCAAAATGGATTGTCTTGTATGCTAGTTGTATGGCAAACATCATTTACAGTGAAATACAAGCCTTCTCCTATTTACTAAACTGTAAAGTGCCATTTCTAGATGTTGTAAGCTAAAGTTGATCTTAGGATTTGAAAGCAGTGCATCACTTCATGAGCAAAGTTAATGATATCAGCAAGTTTATTTTGATTAACAACATTACATGCAAAAACTAGATAGACTGACGTTTATAGAGTCATAGAGGTATACAGCATGGAAACAAGCCATCCAGGTCATTTTGTCCATGCCGATCTGGTGATCTAAACTGATCTGGTCCTACTTGCCTGCATTTGGCCCAAATCCTCTAAACCTTTCCTATTCATGTGCCTGTCCAAATGTCTTTTAAATGTTGTCATTGTACCTGCCTCTACCACTTCTTCCGGCAGCTTATTCTACATGCGCACCATCCTCTGCATGTAAAAGTTGCTCTTCAGGTCCCTTTTAAATCTTTCCCCTCTCACCTTAAACCTATGCCCTCTAGTTTTGGACTCCCCTACCCTGTGGAAAAAACCTCGGCTATTCACCTTATCAATGTCCTTCATGATGTTAGGCAGTCACCCACGAGTCCCTGGAAAGTAACTTGAGTAAGATTTTCATCTGCTCTGCTGGCCAACTCAGCAACAAAGATAGTCGCTGAAAGCTACTGTGGTTCTTTGCAACATAAGCTCCAGGTTCCTGGATGCCAATGGAATATTCAGTTAGTTGCACTGGTGAAAGTAGCTTCTTTTAACATAGAAATATAAAAACATAGAAAATAGGAGCAGGTTCAGGCCATTTGGCCCTTTAAGCCTGCACTACCATTCAATATGACCATCATTGATTATCAATTTATACTAAGTCTGCATTTTTACATGAAGAGTCTGTAAGTGAGATCTAAATGGAAATAAAAAAAAATCACTGATTATGCCAGCGTGGAGCTGGAGGAACACAGCAGGCCAGGCAGCATCAGAGGAGCAGGAAAGCTGATGTGTCAGGTCGGG
>NW_025975595.1:0-7850 GCF_021869965.1 Rhincodon typus
TCTGCTCCTATGATGCTGCTTGGCCTGCTGTGTTCATCCAACCCTGTACCTTGTTGTCTCGGATTCACCAGCATCTGCAGTTCCTACTATCTCTGGTATTAGAATGTAATTTGTTGTATATTTCACAATGCAGTAAGGACCAATGCTACTTCTTTCAAACATAACACTGTTGGAGAAGTGAAAGATGGGCAATTTGAAGCCCCACTCATTGCCTCCTCACTTTCTTGCTAAGTGGCTGTATTATTTAGAAGATAGGGAATACAGAGATGCGGAGAATGATTCGCCGGCCAGCATGACCCACATGAACTACTCAACTGTGGTAATGTGTTGCCCCTAATACAACTTTTTTTGTTGGAATTTCTACATTTGCCACTTGTAGGTTTCTACTTCCAATAATCTTTCTTTTGAGAGTTTCAAGCTTTATGCAATCATCCATGAGAATAAAAACATTTGACACTTGGCAATCAAATGTTCTTTGGTGAATCCTACATGACAACTCTACCAATCAGAGATAACACAGTGTGGAGCTGGAGGAACACAGGAGGCCAGGCAGCATCGGAAGAGCAGGAATGTTGACGTTTCGGGTCGGGACCCTTTCTCAGAAAGCTTCTTCTTCTGATGAAGGGTCCCGACCCGAAATGTCAACTTTCCTACCCCTCTGATGCTGCCCGGCCTGCTGTGTTCCTTCAGCTTCACACTGTGTTATCTCCGACTCCAGCATCGGCAGTTCTTACTAACTCTACCAATCAGAGGCCATTTGTAAATCAATTAGCATTCTCTTCTTATGCTGTGTAAATTGTTGTGCCTTATTTTGAGTTGGTATTCCTGCAATTCTGTCCCAGTGACAGCAAGATAAGCTTTGACAATGTGTCTCTATTTCAACAATACGTGCTTTGTACTACCACGTGGTTATCTATAACAGTTCTGCAAAGCTATGGCAATGTCCATGATTTATAAAGCACTGACCTCCTTCTGTTCTTCAGGCTGGTTAGGTGCCAGGAGACAGGCTCTGGAGGTGAACTCCCGCAGTTCATCGCGCCAAGCTTCAGACAATGGTTCTGAAATAAGTAAAGCCTTCTTTATTACTTTGGCACCACTAGTAAAAGTGAACATACCCGATGCAAACTGCACGCAGCATGTCAGAATTCTCAGGCGCCTCCAATGATCAAGATCCATTCATTGAATTATTTTCCTCATATCACCCCTAATGCCAGGCACTGGGGAAGTGATCTTGACCTACAAAATGAAATTTGCTTTTGACACCTTTGACCAGAGGTCCTTTAGTGTCGAGATCAGCACTAAATCACCAATAAGCATCGCCAATTTAACATTTGTGTTTTGATATTCACTCAAACTGATTATCATCATAGGCTAAATAGCAATTTAAAGTATATTAGTAATTAAGGGCAAATATTTGGTTTGCAGCAGGGCAATTCAGCTAAATTTGTGACTATTTAATCAATTTATTAGATTCCCTGTTATCTCACAGTATCATAGAGTTATACAGCATGGAAACAGACTGTTCGGTCCAACCAGTCCATGCCGAATATAATCCCAAACTAAACTACCTGCTGCTGGCCTATATTGCTCCAACCCTTTCCTATTCACGTACTTATCTAAGTGTCTCTTGAATGCTGTAACTGTGCCCACAGCCCCCACTTCATCAGGAAGTTCATTCCACACGCAAACCACCCTCTGTGTAAAAAAATTTGCCCCTCATGTCCAAGAGGAATTCATGGTCATGGTCATTTCATCCTTTACTTTTCCCATTGACTATTTGCCACTTTAGCCACTGAGTAAATAAAACTCACTTTCCTCAATTTGGATCTGACCTATCAAGGCTTTGCTACGTAAAAAGGTAGCAATAGTTTGTTCACATTTTCTTTTATTCACTCGTGGGATGTGGGCATTGCTGGCTGAACCAGCATTTATTGCACATCTCTAATTGGCTTTGGAAGGTGGTGATGAGCTGCATTCTTGAGCCGCTGTAGCCCATGCACTGTAGGTTGGGGAGGTAATTCCAAGATTTTGACCCAGTGACAGTGAAGGATTGGTGATTTATTCCCGTGTCAGGATTAAAGTATATTGGAGGGGGACTTGCATTTGCAAGGCTCCCATGCTGCCCTTGTCCTTCTAGATGGAAGTGGTTTTGCATTTTGAAGGTGCTGCTTAATGATTTTAGTGAATTCCTGCGGTGCATCTTGTGGCTAGTACGCACTGCTGCTACTGAGCATCAGAAAAAGGGGGAGTGGATGTTTGCGGATTGTCCTGGATAATCTGAAGCTAGTTGAATGTTCTTGAAGCTGCTCTCATCCAGGCAAATGGGAAGTATTCCATCACATTCCCGACTTGTGCCTTGTAAATGGTGGACAGACTCTGGGGAGGCAGGAGGTGAATTACTCCTCACAGTAATCCTAGTTTCTGACTAGCTCTTGTAGCCACTGTGTTTATGTGATGAATCCAGTAGAGTTTCTGGTCAGTGGTAACTCCCAAGATGTAGATAGTGGGGGAATTCAGTGATGGAAACACCAATGAATATCAAGAGCCAGGGTTAGATTGTATCTTATTGGAGATGGTCATTGCCTGGCATTTGTGTGGCATTAATGTTACTTGTCACTTTGCAGCCGAAGTCTGGATAGTGTCCAGATCTTTTTGCATGTGAACATGGACTGCTTCAGTATCTGAGGAGTCACAAATGCTGATGAATGTTATACAATCATCAGCAAACATTCCCGCTTCTGACCTTATGATGGAGGGAAGGTCATTGATGAAGCAGCTGAAGATGGTTGGGCCTAGGACACTACCCTGAGGGACTCCTGCAGTGATGTCCTGGAGCTGAGGTGACTGACCTCCAACATCCACGACCATCTTCCAATGTGTCAGGTATGACTCCAACCACCGGAGAGTTTGCTCCCTGGTACCCATTGATGCCAGTTTTGCCAGGGGTCCTAGATGCCACGCTCAGTCGAATGCAGCCTTGATATCAAGAGCTGTCACTCTTACCTCACCTCTGGAATTCAGCTCTTTTGTCCATGTTTGAACCAAGGCTGTAATGAGGTCAGGAGCGGAGTGGCCCTGGCGGAACCCAAACTGGGCATCACTGAGCAGGTTATTGCTGAGCAGGTGCTGCTTGATAGCACTGTTACTGACACCTTCCATCAATTTACTGATGATCGAGAGGAGACTGATGGGGCGGTAATTGGCCGGGTTGGATTTGTCCTGCTTTTTACGTACAGGACATACTTGGGCAATTTTCCACATTGTCGGGTAGATACCAGTGTTGTAACTGTATTGGAACAGCTTGGCTAAGGGAGTGACACGTTCTGGAGCACAAGTCTTCAGTACTATTGCTGGAATGTTGTCAGAGCCCACTGTATCCAATGTCTCCAATCATTTCTTTATATCTTGTAGAGTGAATGGAATTGGTATATGTTATGCTGGGGACCACATAGAAGGCTGGGTTGGATCATCCACTTGACACTTCTGGATAAAGCTTTCTGCGAAACCTTCAGCCTTATCTTTTGCAATAATGTGTTAGGCCATCATTGAGGATGGGGATATTTATGGAGTCTCCTCCTCCATTGAGTTGTTTAATTATCCACCATCATTCACAGTTGGATGTGGCAGGACTGCAGAGCATTAATCTGATCCATTGGCTGTGGGATCTGTCTATTACTTGCTGTTATTCTTTGGCAAACAAGTAGTCCTGTTATGTAACTTCACCAGATTGACACCTCATTTTCGGGTATATCTGGTGCTGCTCTTGGCATGCTCTCCAGCACTCTTCATAGAACCAGGGTTGATCCCATTGCTTGATGGTCATGGTTGAGTGGGGGATGCGCCAGGCCATAGGGTTACAGATTGTGCTGGAGTACAACCCTATTGCTGTTGATGACCCACAGTGCCTCATGGATGCCCAGTCATGAGTTGCTAGATCTGTGCAAAGTCTGTCCCATTAGGCACAGTGATAGTGCCACACAACACGATGGAGGCTATTCTCAATGTGAAGGCAGGACTTTGTCTCCACAGGGACTGTGCGATGGTCACTCTTACCGCTACTGTCATGGACAGATGCAACTGCAGCTGGCAGATTAGTAAGGATGAGGTCAGGAACTTTTTTCCCTCTTGTTGGTTCCCTCACCACCTGCCGCAGACCCAGTCTAGCAGCTATATCCTTTAGGACCCGACCAGCTCGATCAGTCGTACTGCTGCCGAGCCACTCTTGGTGGTGGGCATTGAATTCCCCCACCCAGAGTACATTTTGTGCCCTTCCCATCCTCAGTGCTTCCTCTAAGTGTTGTTCAACATGGAGGAGAGACTGATTCATCAGCTGAGAGAGGACAGTACGTGGTACTCAGCAGGAGGTTTCCTTGCCCATGTTTAACCTGAAGCCATGAGACTTCATGAGGTCCATAGTCAATGGTAAGGACTCCCAGGGCAATTCTCCCACCTTTACGCCACTGTGTCACCACCTCTGCTTGTTCTGTCCTGCCATTGGGAAAGGACATATCCAGGGATGGTAATGGTGCTGTCGGGGAAATTGTCTGTGAGGTATGATTCCATGTGTATGATTATGGCAGACTGTTGCTTGACTCATCTGTGAGACAACTCTCCCAATTTTGGCACTAACCCCCAGACAATAGTGAGAAGGACTTTGCCAGATAGGGCTGGATTTTTATCATTGTCATTTCTGGTACCTAAGCCAATGCAAAGTAAGGTCTGGTTTCATTTCTTTGAGACTTTGTAACAAGTGGTACAACTGAGCGGCTTGCTGGACCATTTCAGAGGGCAATTGAGAGTCAACCACATTGCTGTGGGTCTGGAGTCACATGTAGGCCAGACCAGGTGAGGATGGCAGATTTCTTTTCCTGGAGGGCATTAGTGAATCAGATGTTTTTTTCTGATAATCGACAATGATTTCGTAGTCATCGGTGGATTCTTAATTCCAGATTTTTAAAAAATTGAATTCAAATTCCACCATCTGCCGTGGCAGAATTTGAACACAGGTTCCTAGAACGTTAGCTGAGTTTTCAGGATTATTAGTTTAGCAATGGTACCACTGGACCATCAGCTCCCTTACAGAGTCTTCGTTCAGAAATAGATCTTCAGCATAAATCCCACTCCAGAGATTTGAATCAGTAATCTAGGCTCACATTTCAGTGTAGTACTGGGGTCTCCAGGCTTCTGGATGAAATGGTAAGCCAAGGTGAATGAGAAGATTGCATGGTGTTATTTGGAGAACAGGGAACTTCTCCCAGTGTTCCCGGTCAACTTTTATTCATTAACCAATGTCATTCTTATTTTTAAAAAAGCCAACAGGTTGTCTAATCTTTTATGTCATTTGCCTCGTCTCGTTTGCCTGCATTTGGCTCAGGTCCCTCTAAACCTTTCCCATCCATATACCAGTCTAAATCTCTTTTTGGTTGTAATTTACCAGCCTGTATCACTTCCTCTGGCAGCTCGTTCCATATACACACCGCACTCCGTGTGAAAAAGTTGCCCCTTAGGTCCTGTTCAAATCTTTCCCCACCTATGCCCTCTAGTTTTGGACTCCCCTACCCTGGGGAAAAGACCTTAGCTATTCATCTTATCTATGTCCCTCATGATTTTATAAATCTCTATTAGCTCACCCCTCAGCTCCAGCGATAAAAGTCCCAGCCTATCCAGCCCTCTCCTTGTAACTCTGATCTCAGTAATATTCTTGGAAATTTTTTTTGTGCCTTTTCCAGTTTAATAACATCCTTCCTATAGGAGGGCTACCAGAATTCTAGCAGTACTCCGAATGTGGCCTTACTAATATTTCGTACATGACATCCGAGCTCCTGACTGATGAAGGCAAATGTGCCAAAACCCTTCTTCACTACCATGTCTACCTTCAAGGAACTATGTACCTGAACCCCTAGGTCTCTTTGCTGAACAACACACCCCAGGGCCCTACCATTAACTGTGTAAGTCCTGCCCTGATTTCTCTTACCAACATGCAACACCTAGCCTTTATCTAAATTAAACTCCATCTACCATTCCTCGGACCACTGGCCCAGTTGATCAAGATCCCGTCGTATTCTTAGATAACCTTCTTCTCTGCCCACTATACCACCAATTTTGGAGTCGTCTGCAAACTTACTAACCCTGCCTCCTATATTCTCATCCAAATTGTTTATGTAAATGAGGAACAACAGTAGAGCCAGCACCGATCCTTGTGGCACACCGCTGGTCACAAGCCTCCAGCCTGAACAACAACCCTTTACCACCACCTACCGTCAAGCCAATTTTGTATCCAATTGCCTTTGTCTCCCTGGATCCCTAGTGATCTAACCTTACTACTTCAGTCTACCACGTGGAGCCTTGTCGAAGGCCTTGCTAAAGTCCATGAAGACAACGTCTACCATTCTGTCTTCATGTATCTTCTGGTCAACTCTTCAAAAAATCAATCAGGTTAGTGGGACATGATTTCCCACACACAAAGCTATATTGGCTATCCCCCATCAGCCCTTGCCTTTCCAAATCCATGTAAATCCTGTCCCTCAGGTTTCGCTCCAACAACTTACCCACCACTGAGATCAGGCTCACTGGTCTGTAGTTCCCTGGCTTTTCCTTGCAGCCTTTCTTAAATAATGGCACAATATTAACCACCCTCCAGTCTTTTGGCACCTTATCTGTTGCTATCGCTGATACAACAGAGATTCTGAAAGGTACTATGTAAACACAAGTCATTCCCGCTGTTTACTCAGGAAAATTACAGAATTCACTCAACAGCTACTACTTTGACTTTCAGATTTGATCACTAGAGTTTCACACATACAACGGATAGTTGTGATGGGATGAAGATACATAAAGACAGAGTGGTAGACGTTGTCTTCATGGACTTTAGCAAGGCCTTTGACAAGGCTCCACATGGTAGACTACTTATGGAGAATGGACCAATGCACGCTAACAATGTAACTGCATGCTCATCCCATAATTAAACAACCAATGTAAACCCAAGTACACCAGCCACTTCCTCATCATCACAACAATGTATCTAGCACAGAGCCACTGTAGACACACACACACACTCACACTAACACACACACACACTCACACAGGCATTTTGCCATTATTTGGCAATACTTTGAAGACATTTTATATCAGAAGCTCAGGCCTTTGCATATGCAATTGATGTTAAAAATGGATTTAAAAATTTACATAGAATTTAGATCAATTTGGGGAATTTATGATTTACAGGCAATGTTAACTGATATTTGGGTAATGTGTGCTTTCTAATCGAGGTTTGATTTTAAATATACTTGGTCATAATTACATGACAGCTAGGAAGTGTTCTCAACCTTTTTTTCATAAACTTCCAGAATACTAACTCAAGTTTTCTCATTGTCGCTTGCTGCTTTTCTTTTTACTGATTGTAGAGACTCAATTGTCATGGCAACCTTTTAAAGCTGTGGTAACATCTTTATGTCCCTTACAATTCTGAACCTCTGCCAACATGTTCCGCTGCATGTGTATTGGAAAATATATTTTTAAGGCTTATTTTCTCTATTCCACTAAGTATCATCAAAACCCTTGGCCGTGCTCTCTCAGATCTCTCCAAAATGGCTCATGCTATTGTTGTTCCTTGTGAGTCAGCGCTCCACCAACTGAACATCCGGTTCGATCACAATTTGGCACAACTGTGGGGACTGGTCAAACTTCTTGTGTTGCAACTGTCACACTGTACACTTAATAACAGCACTGTACCTCTTCAAGAAGACTTTGGGATGTAGATTCTGCCAAAAGCCCATGTAACTGAGCAACCCACTTACTTAGTTTACATGTAACCTATTTGAACACGTACGCAACACATCACTAAACACGGA
>NW_025975596.1:0-7849 GCF_021869965.1 Rhincodon typus
CACTGAAGAGCTTGACTCCATCCTGGACAAAGCAGCTTGTTTAATTGGCACTCCATTTACCATCTTCAATACCTCCTTTTTTCAGCATCACAAGGCAGTGTCAACAGTGTGTATTATCTACAAGATGCACTGCAGCAACACACCCAGAACCCTGATGTAACAGCTTCCAAACCCACAACCTTTGCCATCTAGAAAGTCAAGGGCAACAAATGCATGGGAACACCAGCCCTTATGAGTTCCTTTCGCACACCATCCTGACTTGGAAATATATCACGATTCCTTCACTGTCACTTGGTCAAGGTAACATGATTTTAGGAATCCCTACAACAGAAAGAATTCAGTGATTCAAGAAGACAGCTCACCATCACCTTCTCCAGGGTGATGCGGAATGGAAAATAAGTGCCTGCCTAGTCACCATCTCACAAAGGAACACCAAAGGGTGTAACACTTGTGCCTCATTTCTGTGCGAGTTATATTGAGTAATGAAGAAATGTTGGATACTGTTTTCTTTCCACACAGCCACGTGGGATATGACGGATGCAACATTGCAACCTTTGGACTCAACGTGTGATAATGAGAGTAAGTCAGCTCAAATATTACGTTTCAATAAGATGTTTCAAAATGGTGCTGAAATTCCAATTACCATTGGTAATACGCACGGTAATCCATGTTAAAATTATCCGGCAATCTCTCAGTCTCACTTGGCCAAGGAACAGCACTGTGGGTATCTCAACAACCCAAGGAATTCAGAAGCTCCAAGAAGCAGTTCACCATCGCCTCCTGCAGGTCAATTAGGAATAGTCCCAGCTAGTGATGCCCAATCCCAGAATTGGATTAACAATAAGTAAAATGTTCACACCTCATATCTGATACACCTCATAGATAAATGTTCAATGTTATTTTCTTTGCTTTCCACAGCGAGATATGATACAGCTGACTCGTCGTTTCATCCTTTGATTCCAACCCTTGATACCGACAGTAAATCAGTTCAAATATTATTTTCAATAATGGTCCTAATGTTCTAATTTCAGTCAGAACAGATTCAACAGATTCAGTATGAGGAGGCAATGGCCTAATGGTATTACTGGTAGACTGTAAATCCAGAAACCCAGGTAATATTCTGGGAACTAGGTTTGAATCCTTCCACAGCAGATGGTGGAATGCGAATCCATTAAAAATCTGGAATGAAGAGTCTCAGGAAGGCTGTGGACCAATTGTTGGAAAGACCGATGTGGTTCACTAATGCTGTTTGGAGGAAGGAAAGTGCCATCCTTCCCTGGTCTGGCCTACATTTGACTCCAGACCCACCGCAATGCGGTTGGCTCTTAATTGCCCTCTGGGCAATTAGAGATGGGCAATAAATGCTGGCCTAGCCAGCAATGTCCCTCATCCTTAAATTAAAGAAAAAACCTGGACGAATCCTGTTTAGAGTTGCCGGGGATTTATGTGGCTAAAATTCTGAGTCTTACCTGTCCGGGATGTGTCCATTGGGGGAAACCAGGGAGCAAACCACTCAGCACAGGAGCAGCATTGTAGGATAAACCTCATCCCATTTTTATAGCATTTTGCTGCTCTATTTGAGGAATAAAACAATTTAACATTCCCAAAGCCACTTGGACAGCGAGTGAAGAAAGGGGAGTGTGCCAGGGTGGTAGGTGCATAACCAGTAATAGTCAAAACAAGATCAATGGGCTGAATCAATGAGACGACAAGGTGTAGAGCTGGACGAACACAGCAGGCCAACCAGAGGAGCAGGAAGGCTGACGTTTCGGGCTGAATGGTTTGTTCCTACCCCTATGTTCTGAGGTAATAGCCATCTCAAATGAGAGGGAATCTAATCAACACTCCTTGACATTCATTGGTTTTACAATCACTGAATATTGCCTTATCAAATTTATTGGGGTTCCCTTGACCAGAATATAGAGCGGTCAGATAACTACTATAACCAAAACAACTTCTCAGTGGCATGGAATTCTGAGTAACTTACCTCGTGACTCACCAAAGTCTATTCACCATCTACAAGTCACAAGTTAGGAATGTGATGAAATACTCTCCTGCTCCTGATTGAGTGCAACTCCAGCAACAGTCGAGAACTTGTCACCCACCCCAGACAAAGCAGTCCCTTTTCTCTTATTCATTCATGAATGTGGGCATCAGCAACTGGACCATCATTTATTGCCCACTCCTAATTGCCCAGAGGGCAGTTGAGAGTCATTGTGATTGTGGAGTCACATGTAGGCCAGACCAGGTGAGAATGCCTTCCCTGGAGGATGTATTAGTGAACCAATGGGGTTTTCTCACAATCGACGATTTTGATCAGATGGTCCAATGGGCCAAGGTGTGGTACATGGAGTTTAATTTCGATCAATGTACTCTGTTGCAGTTTGGTGAGATAAATCAGGGCATGACTGATACACTTAATGGTGGGGACCTAGGGACTGTTGCCAAACAAAGAAACCTTGGGGTGCAGGTACACAATTCCTTGAAGGTGGAGTCACAGGTGGAAGGATATTGAAGAAGGTGTTTGGTACACTTGCCTTTTTTGGTCAGTGCATTGAGTAAAGGAGCTGGAATGTTATTTTGCAGCTGCACAGCACATTGGTTAGGCCACTTTTGGAATATTGCATGCAATTCTGGTCTCCCTGCTATACGAAAGATGTTGTTAAACTTGAAAAAGCACAGAAAAGATTTACAAGGATGTTGCCTGGGTTGGAGAGTTTGAGCTATAGGAAGAGGCTGAATAGGCTTGGGGCTGTTTTCCCTGGAACATCAAAGGCTGAGATGTTACCTTATAGACATTTATAAAATCATGAGGGGATGGATAAGGTAAATAGCCAAAGTCTTTTTCACGGGGTATGGGAGTCCAAAACTAGCAGGCATAGATTTAAGGTGAGAGGGGAAAAGATTTAAAAGGGACCTAAGGTGCAATATTTTCACACAGAGGGTGGCGTGTGTATGGAATGAGCTGCCAGAGGAAGTGGTGGAGGCTGGTACAATTACAACATTTAAAAGGCATCCGGATGGGTACACGAATAGGAAGGGTTTGGAGGGATATGGGCCAAATGCTGGCAAATGAGATTAGATTAATTTAGGATATCTGGTCAGCATGGATAAATTGGACCGAAGGATCTGTTCCCATGCTGTATAGCTCTATGACCCTATGACGATGGCTTCATGGTCATCAGTGGATTCTTATTTCTGGTTATTTTTAATTAAATTCAAATTCTACCACTTGCCATCGCAGGAATCAAACCCCAGACCTAAAATATTAGCTGTATTTCTTGATAAATAGTCTAATGATAATACCACTGGATAATCACCTCCCTGATTAAATTTGCTTGTAATCCCATCCACCACTTTCAACAGTCTCTCCCTTCAGCACCGAGCGACCCTGGCAGCATTGTGTCCCACACCAAGATGTGCTGCAGCAATTCATCCAGGAGCTTTTGCATGCACTTTCCAAAGCCACAACCTCTGCTGTCTAGTGCTTGGGAACACCACCACCTGCAAGTTCCCCGCCAAGGCACATGTGGTCCTGACTTGAAAAATATATTGCCATTCCTTTACTCTCACTTGGTCAGGGAACTGCCTCTATCCCCTTTGCTTAACAGCATTGTGGGTGTCTCTAAGCCCCAAGGAATTCAGAGGCTCTGAAAGGCAGCTCATCCCCACCTTCTCAAGGATAATGGTCCCAGCCAGTGACGTCCAATCCTGTGAATAGATTAAGAATAAGTAAAATACTTACTGCTCATATGTGTGGGAGTTACATAGATAAATGCTGAATGTTCTCTTCTTTTCTTTCCACAGCAACATTTGATACCACGGACTCGTCGTTCCATCCTTTGATTCCAACTCTTGATACTGACAGTAAGTCAGCTCCAACATTAATATTGAATAATGGCCCTGAAGTTCCAAATACAGATTCAACCCACACTAATCCTGTTTAAAATTGCCCAATCAGAGAATAGAATCTCTACAGTGTGGGCATAGGCCATTCAGCCCATCAAGTCCACACTGACCCTCTGAAGGACATCCTACCCAGGCCCACACCCATACCCTATAACTCTGCATTTCCCATGGCTAATCCACCTAACCTGCATATCTTTGGGCTGTGGGAGGAAACAAGTTCACCGGGAGGAAACCCACGCAGACACGGGGAGTATGTGCAAATTCCACACAGACAGTTGCTCGAGGGTGGAATCTAGCCCAAGTCCCTGGCCTACTGTGAGGCAGCAATGCTAACCACACTGAGCCACCATGCCACCCAATAATTGTCAGTGATTTTTCAGGCTTAAATTCGGAGACTTACCTGTTTGAATGTGATCATTGGAGGAATCCAGGGAGAAAACCACTCAGCACAGGAGTAACGTTAGTAGGACAAGCTTTGCCCCTTTTTTTATGACACTTTGCTGGCTGCCCTCTTTCAGGAGTAATACAGTTTAAGGTTCCCAAAGCCACATGGACATTGAGTGAAGAAAGGTGAGTGTGCCAGGGTAGTAGGTGTGTAGGTAAAGAGGTGGTGTGCCAGGTGACCAGGAGTGAAAGGTGGCAGGTGGATAAGAAGGTGGGAAGTCACATGGGTGCAGTGTATTGTCTGCCAAATGGGAGAGATTTTCTCCTCATCTCTATCAGAAAAATATTCTTATTCTTAAATGTATTTCTTAGTATTGCATTTCCCAAACAGCAATATGCTCTGTGTAGCCACTGTGTGTAGTTCCATCAAATGTTGTTTTAATACAGTCATATTACATTCTTCTCAGGTCAAATCTCTTCAACTTTCTTAGAAGATGACTCTTTCATCCCAGGAATGAGTGAATTCAATCTCCTGTTCACAACCTCTGAAACAGTTACAGAGATAGTAGGAACTGCAGATGCTGGAGAATCTGAAATAACAAGATGTAGAGCTGGATGAACACAGCTTGGCCTGCTGTGTTCATCCAGCTCTACACCTTGTTATCTCTGAAACAGTTCCATCTTTTTTCAAATAAAACCATAACACAGGAGTGGGACATAGGCTATTCAGCCCATTGGGTTCATTCCAAATCCTGTTTTCTCTAGAATTTAGAAGATTAAAAAATGACCTGATCAAAGCTTTCAAAATATTAACAGGAAAAGACAGGATAGATAAAGATACACTATTTCCACTCATTGTGGATTCTAGAACTAGGACAGTAATCTAAAAATTAGGACCAGACTGCTCAGGAGAGATATTAGGAATACTTCCACAAACAAAGGTGTGGAAATTCAGGCAGCTGAATGGCTATCCTGTTCCTATGTTCCCTTATGAGCAACAGGATCATGGCTGATATAGTTATCCTAAATTGCCTTTTCCCATAACCCTTGATTCCCCTATGGATCAGAAATCTATCCGTCCCAGCTTTTATTTTCATTATTCATTTGTAGGGTGTGGGCGTTGCTGGCTGGGTCAGCATTTATTGCCCGTCCCTAGTTGCCCCTTGAGAAGGTGGTGGTGAGCTGCCTTCTTGAATCGCTGCAGCCCTCCTGCTGTGGATTGACCCACAATGCTATTAGGGAGGGAATTCCAGGATTTTGACCCAGCAATAGTGAAGGAACAGCAATATATTTCCAAGTTAGGATGGTGAGTGACTTGGAGGGGAACTTGGAGCTGGTGGTGTTCCAATGTATCTGCTGCCCTTGTCCTTCTAGATGGAAGTGGTTGTGGGTTTGGAAGGTGCTGTCTGAGGATCTTTGGTGAATTTTTGCAGTGCATCTTGTAGACAGTACACACTGCTGCTACTGAGCGTCGGTGGTGGAGGGAGTGGATGTTTGTGGATGTGGTGCCAATCAAGCAGCTGCTTTGTCCTGGATGGTGTCAAGCTTTTTGAGTGTTGTTGGGGCTGCACCCATCCAGGCAAGTGGGGAGTATTCCATCACACTCCTGACTTGTGCCTTGTAGATGGTGGACAGGCTTTGGGGAGTCAGGAGGGGAGTTACTCGCTGCAGTATTCCCAGCTTCTGACTTGCTCTTGTAGCCACTCTGTTTATGTGTTGAGTCCAGCTGAGTTTCAATGATAACCCCCAGGATGTTGATAGTGGGGAATTCAGTGATGGTAACACCATTGAATGCCAGGGGGACAGTGGTTAGATTGCCTCTTATTGGTGATGGTCATAGCCTGGCATTTGTGTGGCACAAATGTCACTTGCCACTTGTCAGCCCAAGCCTGGATGTTGCCCAGTTCTTGTTGCATGTGAACATGGACTGCTTCAGTATCTGAGGAGTCATGAATGGTGCTGAACATTGTGCAATCAGTGGTGAACATCCCCAGTTTCAACCTGATGATGGAGAGAAGGTCATTGATGAAGCAGCTGAAGATGGTTGGGCCGAGGACACTACCCTGAGGAACTCTTGCAGGGATGTCCTGGACCTGAGATGACTAACCTTCAACAACCATGACCCTCTTCCTATGTGTAAGATATGAGTCCCCCCACTGGAGCGTTTGCCCCCTGATACCCATTGATTCCAGTTTTGCTCGGGCTCCTTGATGGCACACTCGGTCAAATGCAGCCTTGATATCAAGGGTTGTCACTCTCACCTCACCTCTGGAATTCAGTTCTTTTGTCCATGTTGAACCAAGGCTGTAATGAGGTCAGGAGTTGAGTGGCCCTGGCAGAAGCCAAACAGGGGTGAATATATTTAACAACCCTGGACAGCCCTCTATGGGAAAGAATTCTACAGATCCACCACCCTCTGAGCGAATGAAAATCCTTGCCACCTGTCTGAAATGTGCGACACCTTATTCTATGATTATGCCCTCTCAAGATAAATAAGCTGTCTGGATCCACACTGTCATGTCCTTAAAGAATCTTACATATTTCAAGGAGATCTCTTCTGATGCTTTTCAACACTAATGACTACAATCCCAACCTACAAATCTCTTCTCATAAGAAAATCTCTCCATACCAGGTACCAGCCTATGAACACTGTCTGGAATGCTTCCAGTGACAGTGCACCTTTCCTTAGATAAGGGGCCCAGCACTGTTCACAGTATTCCAGCTGTGGTCTAACTAGGCCCTTGTACATTTTGGCAAGTCTACCCTATTTTTATACTTTGTTCCCTTTGAAAGAAAGGCCAGAATTCTAGTTGCCTTCCCTATTATCTGCTGAACTTGGGGTCTTATCTTTTCATGCTTCATGCACTAGGACATTAAAAACATCTCTGCTGCAGTCTTTCCCCATTTAAATAATATTCAACTCTTCGATTCCTCCTAACAAACTTGTAACCTCATGTTTTCACACATTACATTTCATCCACCAAGTTCTTGCTCAATCATTTAATCTGTCTGTATCCCTCTGCAGATTGTGTTAATCATCACTTGTTTTCCCACCTTGTATCACCTGCAAAATTGGCTTTAGTAACAGTCAACTGGCAATTGATTTCCTACACCCAAGTCATGAGTATACATTGTAAATAATTGTGGCCCCAAATAATAGTGATCCCTGTGACACTGCAGTGGAGCCTGTTCTTCAAAGCTTGCCATGCCCTTTGCCAAGTTGTTCTAATACGGCCACAATGTTGGCATCTATCCAAAAACATAGAAAACAGCACAAACCCAACCCAGTCAATTGATCGCACTATCAAGCAGCATTTACTCAGAGATGATCCGCATACTATAGCCCAGTTTGAATCCTGGGGCCTCTCAGCCCCTGACCTTATTACTGCCTTGGATCAACCATGAGCAAAAAGCTGAAGTCCAGGGATGAAGTTAGAGTGAGTAGGAACTGCAGATGCTGGAGAATCTGAGATAACAAGGTGTAGAGCTGGATGAACACAGCAGGCCAAGCAGCATCAGAGGAGCAGGAAAGCTGACGTTTCGGACCCTTCTTCAG
>NW_025975597.1:0-7849 GCF_021869965.1 Rhincodon typus
TCTGAAGAAGGGTCCAGACCCGAAACGTCAGCTTTCCTGCTCCTCTGATGCTGCCTGGCCTGCTGTGTTCATCCAGCTCCACACTTGTTTTCACTAGAGTTAACATGTGCTTATCAAAGAGGTCACCACAAGGTGAAGATGTCAGCCCTGATTTCAAATGGGCCATGGGATAAGTGTGTAATCCTAACCCTCACTCCTCACTGCATCCTCCCCAATCCCCCACCTGATTATCATCGTGTGAATCAGGCCATTTTAAAACATCAATAAAATAGGTTGACACTGTTCTGCTGTTGGGGCCTGGCATCAAGTCTGAGAGACAGTCACCAATTCAAACCCTTGGAAATTCATTTCTTGTAAAGCAGGATAAGCATTAGGGCATCAGAGCACCAGGAATCCTTCGGGTTCATAAAACTGAACAAACTGGTCAGCTTTGTTTTGGGATAGCCACTTCTTGGCTCCTGCAGAGAAACTGTTAAAATAGTGTCAGGGTCTGCGTGACCACATCATTGTCACTGACTTACATTTGGACTACCTGGGCTAAGGCTGATAAGAAATAGCCGGAAGAGCATTGGTTAAAATAGTAAAAATGATGCAAACTGTGTTGGATGTGAAGGTATTTACCATAATTTCAATCCCCGTTTTTATCCATTTCTGTGGGGCAGGTCGGCTGGGGAAGGGTGGTTTTAAAGTCAGGGCTGTCCAAATTGGGGTCACAGGAGACCAATAAATAGATGTGATTTTGTGAAGCTATAAACAGGCATTAAACCAGGTCTAAGCCTGCAAGGTTTAAAAATGGAAGTGGCTACAGCAAAAAAAACAGCACCAGCTGCGACTGCATTCAGCTTCTCCACAAAAGAAAGAACCTTCTTTTTCATAGGCACCATTTTCACTTCTCACAGAGAATGGAATTTCTGCCACAGTATTTTTTTGCCACCTGTTTGTACATCACAGGTAAAACACAGTAAGTTACAGGCATCATAATGCACAAGTATAGCACCAATTAATGAGATGGCTTTCAAACTCAAATTAAAGTGCTTGCCACAATTATTAACGAAAGTTTGACATCTTTACAGAACAAACTAAAACATATGTAGCACACGGTGGATTTAACTCCAAACTAAAACAGTTTATTCTGGAATAAACATATACACAAATGGCCACAAGAGGGTGCTATTACTCTCTTCTCATCTTAATTAATACATTACACAATGCTCAAAATTCCATACAACCTTTATATCAATCTTGTTGTTCATTTATTTACAAATCTAACTTGGTTTCCTACTGGTTTCCTATTCCTAAGAATATTCCTGACTCAACTTTTCAGAAGTTTAGAAAGACCTGGAACCATCTTGGCTTGTGACTAAGGACAATTTCTCTAACAAGGGCTGATTTTGTCTTTGATCTTCAGTTGAACTTTCCCCTTCATCACATGTCTGCTTGACTCTGACCTGAACTCGTTTCTGGTATAACTTGCGCTGGAGTCAAGATTGGATTGATGATCTATTCGTAACAATAAAAAGCTATTCTATTCTATTCAATCTTTTAATTCATCAGACTCATTTAATTATTCCCAACTCCCTTTTTCTTCACAAAACTCTGAAGGTAAAATATGATCTACATGTACAAACCTAACATATTGGCTAAATATATGTGAGGGCCACGCATTTTTACAACTCTCCCTGCTAGCCACTTCAGCCACTTAAAATGATATCCTTTCACCATATTTTCTGGTTCAAATTCAGAATTCTTTCCTCTCTCCACCTCTTTCATGACTTTATTTCAGTTCAAATTACTTTCCTTCTACAGACTGTGCCTAATATGGCTTCAGCAATGAAAATTTTATTCTAGACTGCCTTCTAAGAAATGTTCAACTGGTAATATTGCAAAGTGTCTAACGGTAAATAAACAAAATGTCTGTGATTCAGCGAAATCTGATATTTCCACCAGTTTGTATCCAGCTTTAAGGGCAGGCAATAGCATACTGGTATTCTCACTAGAGTATTAATCCAGTGATGGAGTGTTGGAGACTGAGGGTGACCTTATTGAGATTTATAAAATCATAGAGGCCATGGATTGGATGAATAGCCAAGGTTTTTTTCTAGGTAGGGGAATCCAAAATTAGAGGGCATAGGTTTACGGTGAGAAGGGAAAGATATAAAAGGGACCTCAAAGTCAACTTTTTCACACAGAAGGTGATGCACATATGGAATGAGCTACCCGAGGAAATGGTAGAGGTGCATACAATTACAATATTTAAAAGGTATCTGGATGGGTACTCGAATAGGAAGGGTTTTGAGGGATATGGGCCAAATGCTAGCAAATGGGACTAGATTAATTTCGGATATCTGGTTGGCACAGACAAGTTTGACCAAAGGGTCTGTTTCCATGCTGTACAGCTCTATGACTCTATGACCCGGGTTAATGCTCTGGGAAGCTGAGTTTGAATCATGCCACGGCAGATGGTGGAATTTGAATTCAATAAAACTCTGGAATTAAGAGTCGAATGATGGCCATGAATCAGTCATCGATTGTTGGAAAAACCCATCTGGTTCATTAACGTCCTTTAGGGAAGGAAACTGCCATCCTTACCTGGTCTGGACTACATGTGACTCCAGACCCACAGCAATGTGGTTGACTCTGAACTGTCCTCTGGGAAATTAGGGATGGGCAATAAATGCTGCCTAGCCAGTGACGCCCTGATCCAGTGAATAAATATTTTTTTAAAAAAGCCTGTTTGTATTGTGCGCAGTGCTGCGCCATTCTGAGCAAGACAATTTATGGAACTTTTCTGTATTTTACCCAATTCATTCCTGTGACATTTGAAAACTCTTCTGAACAAAGCTACAGTCTATTGATGAACACTGTTTACTCTGGAACGCATAAGCAGCAATTAAACTGCGCAAAATCTCTGAAGTTTTGTTAGCTGTTATGTAATTTATTGAAAACACCTCCACTCACTTCAAAGATAACAAGGTGTAGAGCTGGATGAACACAGCAGGCCAAGCAGCATCAGAGGAGCAGGAAAGCTGATGTTTCGGGTCTGGACTCTTCTTCAGAAATGGGGGAGGGGAAGGGGATTCTGAAATAAAGAGAGAGAGAGGGGGAGGCAGATGGAAGATGGATGAAGGAGCAGATAGGTGGAGAGGAGACGGACACGTCAAGGAGGCGGGGATGGAGCCAGTAAAGGTGATTGTAGGTGGGGAGTTAGGATGGGAATTGGTCAGTCAAGGGAAGACGGACAGTCAAGGAGGCGGGGATGAGACTGGTAGGTAGGAGGTGGGGGTGGGGGTTGAGGTGGGAGGAGCGGATAGGTGGGAGAAGAGACGGATGGGTCAGGGAGGCGGGGACGAGCTGGGCCGGTTTTGGGAGGAGGGAGGTTGGGGGTGGGCAGATTCTGAAGCTTGTGAAGACCACATTGATACCATTGGGCTGCAGGGTTCCCAAGCGAAACATGAGGTGCTGTTCCTGCAACCTTCAGGTGGCATCATTGTGGCACTGGAGGAGGCCCAGGATGGACATGTCATCCAAGGAGTGGGAGGGGGAGTTGAAGTGGTTCGCGACTGGGAGGTGCTGTTGTTTGGCGCGAACCGAGCGTTGGTGTTCCACAAAGCGGTCTCCAAGCCTCCACTCACTTCAAAAGCTTTCTTTCAAAATGTATAGCCATTATCCTTCAAATTCTGCAAAGTTAGTGTTAGTATGCCACGCTCTACTGGCCATTATTATTAGCATTGAAAAGGAACCAATGGTGGCTTCTTTTCTACAGTATGACGTATGGTGCATTGTTTCACTTGTGTCTTCTACATCTTTAGGTTCTCACTAGATTCTTTGTCAAGCTCAGCGCTAAGTGTTGATCATGAAGATTATATAACAATTCTAATCTGTACCTTATGGAATTACAACTCTGGCTCCCCATATAGCACAACTTTTATCACCTGACAACTCATTCACATGGATAAAAAGTGTGACCTGATTTCTAAACCCAGTGTCTGTATTGGCCACCTACTTGCAACGTTGTTGTATACCCTTGACGATATGGAATTGTTCCACCATTGACATCTGCTGCAACTGGCAACATGGAAGTGAGACTGCATCCTCCTGCTGGGTTCCACATCAAGTGGAGATGATAATCTAGACATTGAATCGGCATTACAATGATGCTGTGGTCTTCTGTGCTTAATATCATACATGTTAGCAGTCAAAATCAATGGCCCCCGCTGCATTTGGGCTGCAGCTTTAGCAGGCTCCAGAGCCTTTGATTTCAAAACAGCCATCAGTGACTTACGATCAGTTCTGATAGTGAAATTACAAATCGTACAAGTATTTGTGAAATCTTCTCACTTCAAAAATCAAAACCAATGCATCACATTCTGAGCATAATTTTGCTCACTTGCTCTGAGAGCACGAGGCAAATTCAATGAGTCTCTCCTCACCATTTGCCAATGTGATCACAGCACCTACTCAATAAGGTTTCCTCCCACAGTCCAAAGATGTGCAGATCAAATGGATTGGCTGTGCTAAATTGCCCAATAGTGTACAGGGATTTGCAGGCTAGGTGGGTTAGCCATGGGAAATGTAGGGTTACTGGAGTAGGGTGGGATGATCTTCTGCGGGTCAGTACAGATCTGATGGGCCAAGTGGCCTCTTTCTGCACTATGGGGATTCTGAGATCCTAGATGGGGCAGTAAACTGGTCTGGGATTCCTCTGAACCCACATGCTAGGTTTATTTTCCGGAATTGGGTGGCCAATTTCACTAAACACCTTAAAGATTGTGTCATCTTGTACTTTCGCTTCTATGCAAAATATCTCACTTCAGTTTAACTTCACTGTTTCCAACCAGGTCCTTCTAAGCAATGCTGGTTTTAGATTCTTCCCTACAATATCAGGTGATTATGCCCATTGACGCTTGTAGGGGACTGGAAACATCAGCCTTGGGGACTTTCTCCCATCCATAATTTGAAACATGATTTCTTCAATTGACGATGACTTAACTTTTGCCAGGATGGTGATTTGGGTATCGTGCTGACGATGTTTCCATGTCGACCTCCGTGTCTTCTGAGGTTCTATCCAATTTTACTTAGACTCGGGCCCCGTCTGAATTTTTACTGAACGTCGTGTGCTTCTTATTGCATGGATCTCAACCAACTGCTGTTCAACAACCATCTGCTGTGGTTGCTGTTTCTTTACGGTAGTGTTTTTATTTAGCCTTCTTTCAACATGTCTTGTTGAGATGACCATTCTGTGTGCAGCTGTAACATTGTTTGTTCACAATTCTGTGCCCAGTGTTCACCTATCCAACGGGAACAAAAACTTTGTAACTGCCTTCATGACAGACTTCAGCTTACTCAGCTGCTGCTTATTACGTCAGACAATTGATGATTGTTAACTTCTCTGTTCGGTGATATGTATGTCAAAGGTTAACTTTGGCAATCTAAGCAACCTATTATGAATACCCTCACTTTTTAAACCATGCGCTAATCTGTCCTGTAATGCTCTTTCGTAAAGTCCTCCAAAATAACGATGGTCAGCTTTTTCAAAGCCACACTAAACTCTCCAATGTTCTCACTGAGTGTGTGGTCCCTTGTTAAAACTGAAAGCTTTCTGCAATCTCCAGCGGCTGTGGACTGTTGTGGTCTGATAGCAGCATGTCTTATGATTTGATTTTGATTTTATTGTCCCATGTACCAAAATACAGTGAAAAGCTTTGTTTACGAGCAGTACAGGCAGATCACAGCAAGTGAAGGATGTACAGATCAAAAAAACAGAGGCATACAGGTTACATTATTTGAGGCTAGAGTCCATTCAACAGTCTGATAATGGCTAGAAAGAAGCTGTTCCTGAACCTGCTTGTGTGCGCGTTCAGGCTTCTGTATCTTCTGCCTGACGGAAGAGGTTGTAGGAGGTCATTACCAGGGTGCGATGAGTATTTAATTATGTTGGCTGTATTTACACGGCTCGCTGCCGCGGAAAGGGAGTCCATGGATGGAAGGTTGCCTTCTATAATGGTCTGGGCTGTGCACACAACCTTCAGTAGTTTCTTAGTCCTGAGCAGAGCAGTTGCAATATCAGGCCATTATGCACCCGGACAGTTTGTTTTCAATTTTGCATCTGTAGAAGTTGGTGAGGGACCTTAGGACATGACAAATTTCCTGAGCTGTCTGAGGAAGAAGAGGCGTTGTTGTGCTTTCTTGACTGTCGCATTTATGTGGGAAGTCAACGTCAGGTTGTCGGTTATCGTGGTTATATGGCTTAGCAGGGTAGGCAAATACCCCCCCCACCCACTGTCATTTTAAAAGTCCAATCATCATTCCCTCCTGTCATATTAACAGCCAGACTATTGGGAACATCCAGAATATTATTAGCAGTGAAAAACATCTAGCCTCTCCAGATACACTGGAAGCTCAGAAGAACACAGGAATCTTAGAATGCTTGTCCACAAACTCCTGAAGACAGTAAGACTGGTTAATAGGGTAGTTAAGGCAGCATATGGTACACACCTTTATCAGTAAAGGCATCAATTAAAAGAGCAGGGAGGTTATGTTGGAGCTGATCAAAACTTCAGTTAGGCCACTGGAGTACTGTTGTAGTTCTGGTCACCACACACCTCTTGGAAGGAGGTGATTCCATTGGAGGGTTGCAGAGGGCATTCACCAGGATGTTGTGTTGGATGGATCAGCTTGGCTATGAAGAGAGGCTTGATAAGCTTGGGTTGCTTTCTTTAGATCAGGGAAGGCTGAGAAAGGACCCAATTGAGATGTAAAAGATTATGAGGGGCATGGACAGGGTGGACAGAAAGCAGCTGTTCTACTTGGTTGAAAGGTCAATGAAAAGGGGGCATAATTTTAGGTGAAATGCAGGAGGTTTAGAGGGGGTTTGACAAAAAACATTTTCATCCAGGGGCGGCACGATGGCTCAGTGGTTAGCACTGCTGCCTCACAGCACCAGGGACCTGGGTTCAATTCCACCCTCGGGTGACTGTCTGTGTGGAGTTTGCACATTCTCCCCGTGTCTGCGTGGGTTTCCTCTGGGTGCTCCGGTTTCCTCCCACAGTCCAGAGACGTGCAGGCTAGGTGGATTGGCCATGCTAAATTGCCCATAGTATTCAGGGATGTATAGATTAGGTGGGTTATAGGGGATGGGTCTGGGTAGGATGCATGAGGGTCGGTGTGGACTTGTTGGGACGAAGGGCCTGTTTCCACATTGTAGGGATTCTACGATGAAAATATCCAGAGGCTGTTGGAAATCTAGAATGCATGCCTGGCACAGTGGTTGAGGTGGGAAACTTCACAATCTTTAAAAAGAATTTGAATAAGCACTTGAAATGTCATAATATTCAAGGCTTTAGCCAAGTGCAAGAAAGTGGGACAAATGTAAATTTAGAGTAGCTTTTGTCGGTACAAACTTGATGGTCTGTAGGGCCTCTTCTCTACTGTATTATTCTATGATACATACCAAATGACTCTTGATCATGACAGTCCTCTCCCAGTCTTCTAATAAAACCTGGTGATGCAGAATTTCTTCTAAAGTCAGTCCACTCAATTGTACAAACAGCCTTTACAGGAAAATCAGATTTTTAAAATAATTCCTCAGTAAAATAAACTAACCCAATCCAAATTTAATCTGGTGAAGATACCCACAATCCTAAATGTCGCAAAACTTGATATTATTGCAGAGCAGACCAAAACAATAGAGTCAACTGTTTTTTATTTCAAAAATATACTTTATTCATAAAAATATCTTCTAATACATATAGAGTCACTAAAGCAGTTTGGTTCTGTAGAACAAGGTGCAGAGCTGGATGAACACAGCAGGCCAAGCAGTACCATAGGAGCTCCTATGATGCTGCTTGGC
>NW_025975598.1:0-1071 GCF_021869965.1 Rhincodon typus
AGTACTGAGGGAGTGCTGCACTGTTAGAGGGTCAGTACTGAGGGAGTACCGCACTGTCAGAGGGTCAGTACTGAGGGAGTGTCGCACTGTCAGAGGGTCAGTACTGAGGGAGTGTCGCACTGTCAGAGGGTCAGTACTGAGGGAGTGTGGCACTGTCAGAGGGTCAGTACTGAGGGAGTGCCGCACTGTCAGAAGGTCCCCAGTTCTGAGGAAGAGTCACTGGACCCGAAACTCTGTTTTCTCCTCCACAGATGCTGCCAGACCTGCTGAGCTTTTCCAGCAACTTTGTTTCCGTCCAAAATGTCAACTCTTGCTCCTCTGATGCTGCCTGACCTGCCGTGTTCCTCCAGCACCACACTGCGTTGACTCTGACTCCGGCATCTGCGGTTCTTACTATCTCCAGAACAGCAGCTTGTTTTCCAGTTTGATATTTGATAGTTTTCATGACATCAGCTACGAGAACTTCAGAGCACTAGCACATGCCTGTGTACTGATGAGGGCCCCATCGCCCTCAGTGTCGTGTCTGTGTCTGCATGGGTTTGCACTCAGCAGAGCTGACCTATTTTCTGCTGTTAACACCTATTTTGCATCTATAATCACTCCTCTTCCACCATGAGCATTCCCTCTGCTTTCAAAAGTGTGAAACATCAACAGCAACTCATATTCCGCTTGGGAACCCTGCAGCCCAATGGTATCAATGTGGATTTCACAAGTTTCAAAATCTCCCCTCCCCCTACCGCATCCCAAAACCAGTCCAGCTCGTCCCTGCCTCCCTAACCTGTTCTTCCTCCCACCTATCCCCTCCTCCCACCTCAAGCCGCACCTCCATCTCCTACCGACCAACCTCATCCCACCCCCTTGACCTGTCCGTCCTCCCTGGACTGACCTATCCCCTCCCTAACTCCCTACCTACACTCACCTTTACTGGCTCCATCCCCGCCTCTTCGACCTGTTTGTTTCCTCTCCACCCATCCTCTCCTCTATCCCTCTTCTATCCGCCTCCCACTCTCTCCCTATTTATTTTGGAACCCCGTTCCCCTCCCCCTTTTCTGATGAAGGGTCTAGGCCCGA
>NW_025975598.1:1171-7848 GCF_021869965.1 Rhincodon typus
TCCCACCTCAAGCCGCACCTCCATCTCCTACCGACCAACCTCATCCCACCCCCTTGACCTGTCCGTCCTCCCTGGACTGACCTATCCCCTCCCTAACTCCCTACCTACACTCACCTTTACTGGCTCCATCCCCGCCTCTTCGACCTGTTTGTTTCCTCTCCACCTATCCTCTCCTCTATCCATCTTCTATCCGCCTCCCACTCTCTCCCTATTTATTTCAGAACCCCCTTCCCCTCCCCCTTTTCTGATGAAGGGTCTAGGCCCGAAACGTCAGCCTCTCTGCTCCTATGACGCTGCTTGGCCTGCTGTGTTCATCCAGCCCTGCACCTTGTTGTCTCGGATTCTCCAGCATCTGCAGTTCCTACTATCTCTCACCATCCATGCTATTTGTGCCTCCAACACCACTCCATCCCCCAAACACCGCAAACTGGCACACCATAAAATTCATCATTTTCCAGCCCGTCTAGTTTTTGGAGAGAAGTCACATCAGACACAAAGTGTTAACTCTATTTCTCTGCCCACAGACGCTGCAGAATCTTGAGTTTTTATTATTAACTACAATCTGTGAGTCTAGTCGAATCACAGCTCATGGAAAAATAACCTCTCCATGTGGCTCTAAAATAATTCAGTAATTCAGCCTCAAATCACCAGGGTTTATCATTGACCATACCAGTGCCTACCTTTCCAAAAATTCGAGCGCACTGCCTTCTTCCTTTTAACTGCAATCTTTAAAGCTAAAACTCTCCTCCTGCACACACTCCTGTTTGTTCGAATGTAGGAGATTGAGGGGGATATTCAATCTCTGCGTTTAGAAATGATCAAATAACTCACTGCGCTAAATACGAAGGAATTATTTCCTGTTGCAACAGGAAGGAGGTTGAGCTTTTATCCAGCAGCCGATGAGATTAAGCCCCCCCTATCCTCATATCACTTAAGGCCTTGAATAAAAGTCCACCAATCTCAGTTTTAGAATTAACACGTGAACTAGCTTCATGTCAGTATTTGCAGAAGGGAGTTCCACATCCTGGCCACCTTTAACACGAAGACAGGTTTCCTTGATTCACCACCGATGGATCTGGCTCTGATTTTTGGAGCACGTTCCCCGGTCTTTGACTCCCCAACCCCATCAAAACAGTTTTTCCCCACCTGTCTACTCTCTTTTAAAAGCAAAGTACCTGTAGATGCTGGAATTCAGAAACAAAACTAGAAAGTGCTGGAGAAACTCAGCAGGTCTGGCAGCATCAATGGAGAGAGAAACCAATTTAACGTTTAGGGTCCAATCTATAGAAGAGTCGTTTTGAACTCGAAACATTAACTCTGTTTTCTTTTGCCATTGATGTGACAGACCCTGCTGAGTTTCTCTGCAGCACTTTCTGGTTACATTCCTGTCCTATGCCCTTGGCCCTCAATGTCTTGTCATCTTTCATCGAGTCGCCCCTAATCCTTCCAAATGCCAGGGACTACAATCCCTGTACTGCCAAGTCTTCACATAAGTTAAACCTTGGCTTTCAGACATAATTCTGGTAGATCTACACTGCACTCACCACAAGGTCAAAATGCCTGCAGTACCTTCAAATACATGCAACGTTGTAGATGTGGTCTAACCAAGCCTTTGTATGGGTGAAATGTGACTGTCACCCACTTGTATACTAGACCCTCGATAGAAACCAACAAGCGCATTCACCTTTTTGATAATATTCAGTGCCAATTTATGGAAGTTGGATCGTCTGTGTACATCAGTCCAATTGTCTTTTTAGGCCATTACCGTTCCTGGCCTTTTTCACCATTTACAAAGTTCCCCGTTCTATCCTGTTACAGACCAATGCGGTTGACCCCACATTTACGAACAGTGAAATCCATGTGACAAATATTTGCCTGCTTACTTTATGCTGTTTGTATCAGTTTGTAACTCTGTGCTTCCATCTAATTGCCTACAATGCTTTCGTGCTATCAGTTGGATGGGCAGCTGGTTTGCATTGCAGAGTGATGCCAACAGGGTGGGATCAATTCCCCTCAATGGCTGAGGTTCCCATGAAGGACTGTTACAAAGTAGTGTAGAGTAATCATGAATTGGAAGGCAGGAAGCTAGAATTTGTTTGTAAAAAAAAGATAAGGGAGAACAGTGCGTGGTCCCTTTAAGAGATAAAGTGCTTTTTCACACAGGGAAAAAAAAGTTTGCATTAGTAACTGAAGATGCACAGCGAATTCTAAAACTGAAACATATATCAGTTGGTGGTGTGATTGGAAACCTTAGGCATGTTTTGATGTTTTGACAACAAGTTGAAATCAGCCAATTAAGTTAAAACAAGCACTTAGTGACTGAAAGCAAATTGAATTTAAAGCTGATGGTTTCGACAACCTCAGACCAATGCTATTGCAAGAAAATTGATATGTCATCCAAGGTATATAAGGAGAGGGTTTTTGAAAATCGGTGTGAGAGCGAACTGACATCTGGGAAATAAGCTTTTAGCTTAGGTAGTGGCTTGCTGCATGCTGAGGAGTGAAGTTGTTGGGGTTGGGGGTCAGGAAACCCAGTGTCCTCAGGGCACTGACCCCAGGCTTCTACTGGATTGGAGCACACAGCGTGACCTTGCCTTGCACAGCCTCTCGTCGGTGTGGGAAGTGGGGTGGGGGGGTGGCCAGAGAAAGGTTCAGCGCGCGGCCAGCAGTCCGGGTGCCATGAGGAGATCCAGAAAACCAGCTCAGGAATGCCGGAACGTTCACGGAGCGGGGCTCAGTTAACACCACGGCCTCAGCATTTCAGCTCGACGCACCCCATTGTTTGTCTGGACTGATGCCGATCTCCCACTTCCCCCAACCCCTTCCCCCCTCCCCCAAATCGTCGTTGCCTGCCCGTTGTTTTCCTGACAGCTGGGCAGGAGCAACACTGTGCTCCCTTTCCGTTTGCCACTTTCGTGCATTCGATACTGCCCCCTGCCCGACTGGTGGCCAGCTTACCATCGAGCCCAACAGCAAGTGAATGAGAGGCCAGGAGGGCGTTGTACCTGTTTGAAGATCACACCACATTCTGCTGGCACCAAATTACCAACCAAGAACACCATTTTACCAGCCCTACTCACGACCAACCTTGCCCCCATAGCCAATTGATAGCCCGTACCCTAGGCTCACATCCATCCAACTCGGAACACCCAAACAAAAGGCTTCAGGTGCTGGGGGTGTGAAATAAAAACAGAGAGTTGTTGGAGAAACTCAGCAGTTCTGCAGAGGGAGAGGGACAGAAAGAAACATGGTTTATGCTTCATCAGAGCTGCTTTCTAATGGAAGATCATGACCGCGTACACTCATTTGTTTTTCCCCTCTGCCCTTAGACCCTGCTGAGAATTCCCCAACTCTTTCTATTTCTGTAACTGATTGGACTGTCTGCCACTCCTCTCTGTGTCCTACCAATCAGCTGCGTTTCAGGCAGCTTGATAATTTATCTCAGATTCCACGAGTGTCCCCGGTAGCTCACAGATGTTTATAAGAGTCTTTATAGATTACCTCCTCAAAATGCCAACTAATGATATCCTCAGTCCTTTTGGGTGGCATGGTGGCTCAGTGGTTAGCACTGCTGTCTCACAGCACCAGGGACCCGGGTTCGATCCCACCCTCGGGTGACTGTCTGTGTGGAGTTTGCACATTCTCCCCGTGTCTGTGTGGATTTCCTCCCGGTGCTCCGGTTTCCTCCCACAGTCCAAAGATGTGTAGGCTAGGTGAATTGGCCATGCTAAATTGCCCGTAGTGTCCAGGGATTAGGTGGGTTAGCATTGGGAAATGTATGGTCATAGGGTGGGATGCTCTTCAGAGGGTTGACGTGGACTCAATGGGCTGAGTGGCCTGCCTCCACACTGTAGGGATTCTATGATCCATTTTCCCCTTCAAAAACCTCCGCTCGTATGACCCTCACAACATCTGAGCTGGTTCACTCTAATTGGCTGTAAATGTTCAGTCGCCCAGCAGCCCTCTCTTCAATCAGCGACTCAAGCGCTTTGCCATCAACAGACGTTTGGCTTACAGATCGAGAATTCCCCAGCGTTCCCCTCTCTTCCATAGCGGAGCGAAGCTCACAATGTGCCAAAGCGACAGAGACAGGAGTTTGGGGCGACAGACAGAAAGATGGAACTAAGACCATCAACCAGATCAGCTGTGTTCTTCGTGAATGACAGAACACACAACCGAGGGAGCGAGCGGCCTACTCCATGTTCCCAATTTACCGCCTTTCCCTGAAGCAGGGAGGGATCATGTTAAAATTAAATTCTGACCCGGTTATAGGCGAAATCAGGGCGCATCTGTTCCAACGAGAGTTCACATGGATGTGGAAGTCTCTCTCCAACCAGAAAAACCAGTGGATTCCAGGGAACGTTGAGTCCTTTCCAAGAGTAACTCCGAAAGGTAGCTGTTGGGTTAGGGTCTCGAGGGAATGATAGAATGCAATGGCTGGGGAGAGCGGGCCCGAAAGGCCTTTCTCCGTTCCTGCCCTCCTTTCCGGTTGCCGTGGTCATGTGAGGGCCCGGCCAAGTCTGGTCTTCAGTTGACTGTGTCAGAAAGGAAGAACGTTTTCCGAGAGCTGGCTCTTCAGAATCTACTCACTGTGAGCTGAGAGCAGCTCTGCAAACCCGTGGATCGGGCCCAAGCAGCAGTGGCCTGGGAATCCTGCAGGAACCTGACAGGAGACTGATGTACACAACGCTCACAGAGGGTTCAGGCTGCATCATCTCGGTTAGAGTCCACTCAGGGGAAAGACAGCGCGGCAAACGTTTTCTCCTCTCGTCTTTAACATCTCTTTCCTTCCACTCTTCCACTGACCTTCCCCTTTTTTTTATTTCCCCTCCCATTCTCCACCTCAGGGCTTGGCTTTACGTAGAAAACATTGAAAATAAGAGTAGAAGTAGGCTTTCAGCCCTTTCAGCCTGCTCCACCGTTTAATATGATTATGCCTGATTATCCAACTCAGTCCCCTGTTCCCCCTTATCTCCCTGTACCTGTTGATCGCTTTAGCCCTAAGAACTAAGTCTGACTTCTTCTTGAAAGCAGTCAATGTTTTGCCCTCAACCATTGTCTGTGGCAGAGAATTCCACAGGCTCCCCACTCTCTGGATGAAGACATTTCTCCTCATCTCAGTCCCGAACGGCCTGTCCCTGTATCTTTAGACTGTAACCCCTGGTTCTGGACTCCCTAGTCTCTGGGAATGTCCTTCCTGCATTTACACCTGGCTAGTCCTGTTAGAATCTCATGAGTTTCTACAAGATCCCCCTCATTTTTCTAAACTCCAGTGAATATAGTCCTAACCGATTCGATCTCTCTCGTACGTCAGCCCTGCCACCCCAGGCATCAGTCCGGGAAAACTTTGCTGCACCCCGTGCATCACCAGAGCAACCTTCCTCAGAGAAGGAGACTAAAACGGCACACAATACTCCAGGTGCAGTCTCACCGAGGCCCTGTACAATTGCAACTAGACATCTCTGCTCCTGTACTCGATTCCTCTCACAATGAAGGCCAAAGTACCATTTGCCTTCTTCACTGCCTGCTGCACCTACAATGTTCATTTTCAGTGACTGATGGACAAGGACACCCAAGCCTCATTGCATCTTTCCCACGCTTTCAAACCTGTTTGATCTTGAAGTCTTTTTTTCAGTTCTGAAATGTTGGCCCTGTCTCTCAGCAGATGCTGCCTACCCTGTTCGGTCATTCCATCAATTTCTCTTCACATTTTCGATGCCTTGTGCCCATGGTCCTTATGTGAAATTATGTAGCTGAGAATTTACAGGAATGCAGTGATTGTAGGACAATGCAGCAGCGCAATCTGCTTTTTCAAGCATTTAATGTATTGCAAACAAAACAACTCACCCACATCAGTTTCCAACCACGATTGAAATGGTCAGTGATATATCGAATCTTCACATGGCCAACCCCTGACTAAAACTACTTGCAGCGAGGAAAGACAATGATGTCAGTTTATAAAACCACAGTGATTGAATTGCAAAGGAACGGAGAGTGAAAATAGTTAGTAATGTAGAAATCAGATATGTGGTCCTGCAAATTGTCCTAATAAAGTGTCTGAAAAAATTCATTGCTGTTAGTCACTCTCGGCATTAGGGGCAGTAAATGGGAGCAAGGTGATAGCTTTTTAATGCGTTAACGCTGCCTGCAATGACATCAAACACTGAGGGAATCCCCTAGTGAGAAAGGTTTTGATGCGGATGATACAGAGAGAATTCTATCCATTTCCTCATCTTCTACTACACATCCCACTGAGCTCACCCACACATCCCACTGGGTCACCCACGCACATCCCACTGGGCCACCCTCACATCCCACTGGGCTTGCTCTGAGAATCTGTTCTCTATCCCACTGGAGACACTCTGGATTCTCCTACATACCCCACTGGACTCTGTCTGGACTCTGTTCCATATCGCATTAGTTGATTGCCAGTGTCCGTTGTCTGGGCTATTCTGCACTCCCTGTAAATATCCCAGCTGTACCTCTCTGCTAATTCCCTGTAAATATCCCAGCTGTATCTCTCCGCGCTCCCTGTAAATATCCCAGCTGTATCTCTCGGCGCTCCCAGTAAATATCCCAGCTGTAACTCTCTGCATTCCCTGTAAATATCCCAGTTGTATCTCTCTGCATTCCCTGTAAATATCCCAGCTGTATCTCTCTGCATTCCCTGTAAATAT
>NW_025975599.1:0-7848 GCF_021869965.1 Rhincodon typus
GGTTCAATTCCAGCCTTGGGCGACTGTCCGTGTGGAGTTTGCACATTCTCCTCCTGCTGTGTCTGCGTGGGGTTTCCTCCCGCAGTCACAAAGATGTGCAGGTTAGGGTAGTGCCAAATTGTCCCTTAGTGTCCAGGGGGAAATCTGTAGACTTAGGTGGCTTTTGAGCTATGGGTCTGGGTGGGACTCGATGGGCCAAAGGGTTTGTTTCCACACTGTAGGGATTCTATGAATCCATCCAAACAAGCTCCTCCCTTGCTACAGGACTAAAGTCATTCCCAGAAGTAACAAAAGACTTTCCTCTCCTTACCCCTTTGCTACCTGTCTGCAGGCCCATTCCTCCATCAACACCATTTTAATTAAGATTCATTCTCAGTTGGTTCCATTCATATCTATCCATACGTAGCCAGTAAATCGATTGTAATGTCTTTGCCTCCTGCTCCCACACGTCTGTCTCTGGTGTCCCCTCTCGGATCTGCTCTCTATTTTGCGTCACCCATTAGGTCAGGTTACAGTGGCGACACCCAGTCCTCGCTGGCTTTGTCGTTGCCGATTCCCTGATTTAAGGATGATATCTGATCGGGGGTTATGAGTTTCCACAGTGGGTCCTTGTGGCTGAGCCGCTCCAATCCTGAGCCGCAGAAGCTTTGGCCAATGTTCCAGAGGAGGACAAAGAAAATGCTGTAAGGACACTTGTTGAAGAGCAACAGCACTGACATTGGTGACTGGGAGAGGGCTTGCTACCCATGGTTCAGAATCGTGAAAAACCGGTCCATTAAGCTGCATCCTGTTTCAGATCCAAACGCCATCACAATGATAATAATAACGGAGCACTGCGTGTCCAGTTCTGGTCTCCCTGTGATGTTATTGAGCTGGAGAGGGCTCAGAAAAGATTTGCCAGGACGTTGCCAGGAATGGAAGGTTTGAGTTATAAGGAGAGGCTGGACAGGCTGGGACCTTTATTGGTGGAGCGTTGCAGGTTGATAGATGTTTATAAAATCATGAGGAGTATAGATGGGGTTAATGGTTAATGTCTTTTCCCTAGGGTGGGGAATTGCATATTTTTGGGGTGAGAGGAGAGAGACTTAAAATAGACATGAGGGCCAATTGTTTTACACAGAGGGTGGTTTTGTGTGTGGAATGAGCTTCCAGAGGAATTGGTGGATGTGGGTACAACGTTTAAAAGACACTTGAATAAGTACACGGATAGGGAAAGGTTTGGAGGGATATGGGCCCAGGAGCAGGCCGGTGAGACTAAGTTTAGTTTGGGGTTAGGGTCGGCACGGACTGAGGAAAAGGGGCGTTCGAGGACAACAACATCAGATCCGACACCAAGCTCACGGTATACAGAGCTGCGGTGGTTCCCATCCTCCTCCATGACTGTGAGACGTGGACTGTCTGCAGCAGACACCTTGAGGAGCAGGAGCAGTGCCACCAACGCTGCCTGCCCTAGAACCTGCCAATCCACTGGGAAGAAAGATGCACCAACACCAGCGTCCTCGACCAGGCCAACACCCCCTGGTATTGAGGCACTGCCCACCCTCGATCGGCTGCGATGGGCTGGGCACGTCACCCGCAAGACCGACACAAGACCCCCCACCCCGAACGGGTGCTCTACTTCCAGCTCCGAAACAGCAGGTGAACCCCAGGTGGGCAGAGGAAGCGCTTCAGCAATACCCTCAATGTCTCGCTGGGGAAGTGCGGCATTCCCACAGACACCTGGCAATCCCTGGCCCAAGACCGTCCAAAGTGGAGGAGCAGCATCCGGGAAGGCGTCAAGCCCTCGAGACTCGCCGTCGGGAAAAATTGGAAGCCAGGCAAAAACAGCGAAAGGAGTGCGCTGCCACACCAACGGCCCACCAACCCTTCCTGCGACCACCTACTACCCCAAATGTATCAGAGCCTACAGTAGCCGCATCGGTCTGTACAGTCACTTACAGGCTCACCCTGACAGTAGGAGAGAGCCATTCTCGTATGCAAAGGACTGCAATAATGATGACTGGTCCATCCAATTCTACCTATTTTAAGCACAGCTCATCCAAAACCTATCTCACTTCACACCAAAGTCCCATTCTGCTATCGTGTCTCTGCTTGCTGACTTACACCCCCCGCTCCTGGCTAAGCTAAAATTCGTGTCCTTGTTCCCCGTCTCTACACTCACCCCCCTCCCCCCCCGCTCCCCCCCCCCCCCCCGACCCCTCGGCTGGAAATCAGAGACAGAAGGAGAAAGCAATGGAGAAACTCAGCAGGTCTGGCATCATCTGTGGGGACAGGAGCAGAGCTGACGTTGAGGGTTCAAACTCTTCTTCCCTGGTAGACATGCCTTGAGCTGCCTGGACCTGTGCTCTTGAATTACCTCCCTCAACCTCTCCCTCTTCCTTCCTCGGCTTCTTCCAGGGATGAAGGAGATTGTTTTATGATGAAGAGGCTAGGCCTGTATTGATCGGAGTTTTGAAGATTGAGGGGTGATGTTATTGAAGCTTATCAGGTCGGGTAGTGGGGCAGGCTGAACAGGGTGCATGCTGAGAGGATGTACTCCCTTATGGAGAGTGGGGCGGGAGGGGGCTGTCTACCATTGGGGAAGGGGAGAGTCTAAAAATGAAGGGCTCCCCCATTGAAGCCGTAGACAAGGGGGGTCATGAGACGCACAAGCAGGCAGGGAATAGAGGAATACGGACCTTGTACACGTAGCTGGGATTAGTTCAGAATGGTGGCACCATGGTTAGCACAGACATGATGGGCCGAAGGGCCTTGTCCATTCTATGTTCTTGGAATCTGTAGAATTCTCTTTCCTGGAGAGCAGTGGGAGGGGGCTGGCACCCGAAATGTATTCAAGGAAGAGTTAGATTTTCAATCAACAAGAGGGTCAAGGGTTATGCGGGGGTGGGAACGTCGCAGGCAGGAAAGTGGAGTTGAGAAACTAAATCAGATCAGTCAGGATCTTCTCAAATGGAAGATTACATTTGGGGCCGAATGGCCTCCTCCTGCTATTACTTCTTATGTTCTTGCTCTGTCCTCTACATCTACTGCTGACTAAACATTTTGGTCATCTCCGGTGATATCACCCTCACGTGACTGGATTTCATATTTTGTCCTCATATGACCATGTGAAGTGTGCGATGATAGTTTACTACATTAAAGCCTAGATACAAAAATAAATAGCTGTTAAGGTGCCCCAGAGGGTCAGTGAAATGGAATTAGTGGCAAGAGTTGACCAGTGTAGGAGAGAGAGGATGGATGGTGGGGATAGGGAGGAGAGAGAGAGAGATCGAGAGAGACAGAGAGAGAGACGGACATATGTGAGGGAGGGGGTGAGAGAGAGAGAGATGGGGGTGAGGGGGAGAGTCGTAGGGGAGGGGGGAGTGAGAGAGATGTGGGCAAGGGAGGGAGATACAGAGAGAGAGATGGGGTGAACGGGGTAAGAGGGGGTGCGAGGAAGAGAGAGACGGGGCGATGGGGGGGGCGCGAGAGGGAGGGACGGAGGCGAGGGAGAGACGGGCAGAGGGAGGGAGATGGGAAGGGGGGATGGGGGAGGGGGGGGGGGGGGGGGAAGGGGGGGGAGGCGGGGGAGGTGAGGTGTGGGTGGGATGACAGAGGGAGGGGGTGAGAGATTGCAGTGTAAAAGGATGAAGTGAGCCAGGAGGAACACAGTGCATTATGGAGATGGGATGTTTTTCAGATGGAGTAAAGTGGATGGTTCTTGTGCTCAGTGAGTTCAGCGCTTTGCTCTGTCCATGGCTGGCTCATTCCCGTTCGTCATTATAACAGTTGCTGAGCTGACACTCCACATTGCCTCCTCGCTGCATCATTGTCTCAGTGAGAAGTGTCATTGTGAACAAAAAAAAGACTCTCAAGAGGCTTCTGATGGAATGTCGATGGTATTTGGGAAAGCCCGGAACCTGACAGAGATGGGGGTTGGGTTGTGGGGAGTAGCGAGGGTGTTGGGGAGACAGAGAGAGAGTGGGAGGGGAGAGAGAGGAGTCAGAAACTAGTCGGCGGGGGCGGGGAGGGGGCAACCAGTGGGAGAGAACAAGAGACACTTGGGGAAATAGCTGGGGACAGTGTAAAACACACATAGGTGGGGACTGAGAGAGAGGAAAAACAGGGAGAGAGATAGAGAGAGAGCGAGTGAGAAAAAATAGAGTGCAGTTAGCGAAGAACACAGTGCAAATGACGATCAGAATGATAAAGAGATAGCCTTTGAGATAGAGTGAGCTTACAGAGACAGAAGGGAATAAACAATGCAGGGAAGCAGCTAACCACAGAGGAAGTGAGATGGGGACAGACAGACGAGGTAAGTGAGCTCATGTCAGCCAAAGGGCAGCGAGTGACCTGACAGGCCAGAGGAAGCAAGGATTGATTTTAAAGTTGTGGATGTACGCATATTTCAGCACCGCCCCAGCTCCTTTGCTTACTTTCCCTTTCCAGGCTCTGGAATTGGCAGAGCGTCAACCAGAGCCTTTCTGCTGTTGTTTTAACAACAGTCCCTGTGCAGCCGTCTCTGTTAGCAACTGTACTGCTATCCTTTCTCGTGTTTGGTGTGCAAAATCTGTCCCTGTCTTGGGCTCCATCTCTGCATGTTCCGTCTATATTTCTCGTCTGTGAACGCTGCACTGGTCTCTCTTCTGCTCCCATACTGATGCCTTCCTCAGTCTGGTACCCTTCCAGGGTCTTTCACCCGCTGAGATAGAATCCTGCAACAGCAGCCTCAGCTTCGCTGTCCCGTGTTAGTTTTCTCTCGCTATCCCCCCCCCCCCCCCCCCCCCCCCCCCCCCCCCCACCCCCACCTTCTCGCCTCACAGCCGGGGAATCGCACAGGAAGGAAATTCCGTAACGGCTGCGGCTCCTGGGAAAAGAATGAGCCAGAGTGGGAGCACCGCAGGCAGCGAGAGGCTGCGACACCGGCGATCATCACTGAGCTAGCGAGGGAAAGCCTCTCCAAGGGAACCTCTCGGTGACTTACCGCATTCCCCGGTTCAGCGTGACCAGTGCAACGGTACAACAAGGTGGAGGCTATCAGGGTCGAGTAACGCCCGACATTTGGAGCCAAGCAGCGGCCAAGGGGCACAAGGGCAGAGGACAACTCTGGCCCCATCCCTACGGCCTGGCCTCTGGGCTGTGCCACCTTTGCTGCAAGCCTCTCAAAAGCTCGTCATTATCTCGCCCAACCCTCACCCATGGCCAAAATCCTGCCAGCCATGTTTCGGTCAGATACAGCGACAGCGCTGCAATATCAGTGGTGCCATCTCGCCTGCCGAAAAACGCTGTGGGAATGCTGGCCTTTTCACAGAGGGTTCGAAAACAAGGGTGGGGTTAGGGATCATGCTTCATCTTTGGGCACCGCTGCCTCACGGCGCCAGGGACCCGGGATTGATTCCAGCCTCGGGCCACCATCTGTGTGGGGTTTGCACGTTCTCTCCCTGTGTCTGTGTGGGGTTCCCCCCGGATGCTCCGGTTTCCTCCCACAGTCCAAAGATGTGCAGGTTAGGGTGGATTGGCCATGGGAAATTGTCCCATAATGTCCAGGGAGGTGCAGGCTTAGGTGGGTTAGCCATGGGAAATGCAGGGGATGGGGGGAGGGAGTGGATCTGGGTGAGACGTCCTTCGGAGGTTCGGTGTGGACTCGATGGGCCGAATGGCCTGCTTCCACCCTGTAGCGTTGCTATGATTTGCATGGAGCATGGGTACAGCTCTGGGTGAACAGACCCCAGGAAGAGTAGATTTGCCTCAGAGGGAGTTCAGGATAGATTTGCCAAAATGACACCTGGACTGAAAGGGCCACATCACAAAGGCAGACGATATAAACCAGGGCTGGATTCCCACAGCTTTAACCGGTGATTTGAAGTTTTCGAGCTATTAATAAGGAACAGAGAAAGAAACCATTCCTGCTGGTTGGACGATCAAGTTGGTTGGCTTTTCAAGTTCAAAGTGGGAATTGGGAGAAGGAATTAATCCCCTCAGCCTGGCAGTCCTGAGCCTTTCTTGGGATCCAGGACCTGAGCGGCCTGCAGACCAACCTCCCACCAACCAGAAAAAGCAGCAGACTGAGATCAGAGTGGGCAGATCAAAGTCACTGGTCTCTGTTCCCAACAAACCTCAGCCCAGTTCCTCTAGAGAAATCAACGGCTCGCGTGTTAAGTTGGACCTTCCGACCACTTTAAACCACAAGGGTTTACCCCATCCCCCACCTCAAACTCATCTACTTTGCAAATAGAACTCACGTGATAACATTTGGAAGCCATTGAATAGCCCATGAAAGTTAACAAGGAGACTTCAGGTTACAAGCTCAACAGATGCCTAGACTGAACGCCCTACATAATGACTTTAAAATCAGACATTACTATCATGCGAGTGACCCTTTTGATCTTGCAGAATATACTCTACCATGCTATCCATTCCACAAACCTCATAAATTAACCTGAGGACCTGCAATGCTGCCCACCAGCTTGTAGTTTGGTTGAAGCAGCGATCTAGCACTGTTTACTGGATGGTCACATCTTGCAACGACAGCACCGTTATGGGTCGCCATAACCAGCACAGAACGCTGCAGCACCTCACCACGAACTGGAGAGGAGGCAAGGTCATTTTTCTTATCTTTTGGACTTTTCCTCTCTTCGGTCCTTGACTCTGGGCATAAAACGTGGGTGTTAAGGCCCAGCCACACGACACGGAAATGAAATCTTTCCCGAATCTGGGCTCCCAATGAGTGCACAACGCTGTCAAGAGCCTAGGAGAGGGGATGTTCTGGGACAATCGCTCTCCCTTGACCTCATGTAAATGGCCGAGGGTGGGAAAGCAGGCAGGAATTCTGGGTGTGTTGCCATTTTAGGTCACGACCTGATTCGCAAAAGTCTGACCCCTCAAGACTGGGGGATGTTGGCTAAGAATTAGGAACAGATTTTTCAGGACTGAAATTTGGAAAGACTTCTACACACGCAAACGTGGGAGTTGGCTAGAAACTTCTTTGGCAAACAGCAATGATGCAGGGTCAATTGTCCACTTCAATTCTGCGATTGATAGGGTTTTGTTAACTGAGGGTTGTTTAGAGATATGCAGCTAAGGCTGGTAGGTGGAGTTAGGTCACAGGTCGCTGATGATCTCACTGAATAGCGGAACAGTACTGGGAAGCATAATTAACTTTGTCTTGCTCCTACATAAGGGGACGGACCTGTCCGAGTACACAACTGGATGCAAAAGGTCCAAATGCTACAACTGCAACAGCAGGGGAGATTTCTTGATCCAATAGTTAATGCTCATCTAACACGACAGAAGGAGAATAGCTTGCCATTTAGTTGGAATGTCCCTGAAGGATCGTCACTGTGGATTTTCTCATGACAAAAAAAACAGGCTGTGAACTGACCTTAGGCACCCACCAGCCACTTGGCACTCTCTCCACCACGCCCTCGCTAACCAGCTCTCTGATCCTGAATGTCAACCAGGAACATATCCAGTGTCCCCCTTGACTTAATTCATAAATCAGGCCTTGGGCCCACCCTGTAGGAGATATTTTTGGCACAGACATCATGACAGCTGCAGCAGCTAAGGCAAAACAAAAAACATGACATGCCTAAAGTCTGGGGCCACAACAGTCAGTCCCCTAAGGAGACCAATTTCCTCTGAATCACAGATTCTAAAGTCCTGCCCAGTCAACACAGTGAGTTTTCCATCCAGCCGTGCCAAGATAGCCCATTGCAAGTGTCTAATCCCATTTTCTCCCCATATCCATTCAAAACGGATCCCACTGCCCCGCTCTCTCCCCATAGTCCTATATCATTCGCCAAACTAATCCCACTGCCCCGCTCCCTCCCCATAGCCCTGTATCATCCCCCAAACTAATCCCACTGCCCC
>NW_025975600.1:0-7848 GCF_021869965.1 Rhincodon typus
AGTCAGCCAACATTTATTTTGTTCTGTGATGATTTTCTCAACATTTCCCTCAGTCTTCTGGTGTGTGTCAGTATTGTTGTTGCTCCGTGGGGAGTGTGTCGGTATTTCCCTTACTCATAAGATTGAGTGTGTCAGTATTTCTGTGTGGAGTGTAGCTCCATTACAATTTCCAAGCTTGCAGATACCAAACTGGAAGAATTGTGGACTGCATGGAGGGCAGTGTGGAACATCAATAGGACAGAGACAAGTGGGTAGAGTGTTCAGGTATATGGCTGATCAGGATCAATGCAGAGCGGTGTGAGCTGATGCACTTTAGTAGGGAGAACATTGAAAGACAATACAAAATAGGCTGTGCAGTTATCGAGGAGGTGCAGGATCAGAGGGTCCTGGGTGTATATGAACACAGATTATTGAAGATGTCAGGACAAGTGGGGAGAACAGTGAATCTATCAGATTGATTGATTGTCACGTGTACTGAAATGCAGTAAAAGCCTTGGTTTATGAGCGGTACAGGCAGATCATAGTAAGCAAAGGATGTACAGATGAAAAAAACTAAGACAGAGGCAGACAGGTTGCAATGCACAGGGGTGCGCTGTACAAGATCAACATTAGCAAGATAAGCATCATTTAAAGTTAGGGAGTCCATTCATCAGCCTAACGACAGTTGGGAAGAAGCTGTTCCTGAACCTGCTCGTACCTGCGTGTGTTCAGGCTTCTGTATCTTCTGCCTGACGGAAGAGGTTGTAGGAGATCATTACAGGGGTACGATGAGTCTTTAATGATGTTGGCAGCCTTTCTGCGGCAGTGAGCTGTGTAAATGGTGTCCATGGTTGGAAGGTTGGCTTCCGTTATGTTCTGGGTTGCGGACACAACCTTGTGTAGTTTCTTAAGGACCTGGGCAGAGCAGTTGCCTCACCAGGCCGTTATTCCCCCCGACAGTATACATTCAATGGTGCGTCTGTCGAAGATCATGAGGGACCTTATGGACATGTTAAAGTTCCTGAGCTGCCTGAGGAAGAAGAGACATTGTTATGCTGTCTTGACTGTTACATCTATGTGGGAAGTCCAGGACAGGTTGTTGGTTATCGTCACTATGAGGAACTTGGCGCTCTCCATCCTTTCAACCTCAGTTCTGTGAATATAGATGGGGGCGTGTTCAATTTTTGGTTTCAAAAACTGGTTTCAATATCTGAGCTTTTAACCGGGGGAGGTGCAGGAGGGAGCCTCCATGCTCTCTTCTTGGGAGCTGATGGAGACGATGTGTTGTGAGCCCACCCTCCTGCCCACTGAGACCGTGGGGATTCCATTTGTACCAGCTCGATATAAAAGGGGGATGGCATTAGGGCCACAGCTTCTAAGATGTGCCAGGTGGAAACGGACAGTAGGTTTGAAGTGAGAATTACCCTTCACTGAACATTGCTCCCTAATTGGTTGGTGGGATGTAGATGTTTCGGAATCTCCACACGAGTTGTCCTGGTCCTCTCCGGCTTGTACCAGGGTCCACTCCACATGGTGGGGGAGGGGGTGAGGATGTCGGGCACTCCAACACCTGGCTTGGCCCATTCTGTCCTATTCCAGCCTGTTTCTCCTAAAATGAGAGCAATAGGCAGTGAGTGAGGGTGAAAGTGGGTGGCCCTGCTGTTAGTGCTGGTGTAGGTGGGGATGTGGGTGGCGGGGGTGGGATGGTGAGGTGTCCGGACCAAACCAGTCGACAGGGTTGAATCCGTGCAGTGTTATTAGTGTGGGGGATATAGTTGCGGTGAAGGAGAGGAGGAAAGTGAGCGGGAAGGTGCTGCATGCGATAGTGAGAGTGGTGAAGAATGAGCCTTGTTCGGGGGATAGGTGTCGTAACGGATATAAAGTGAGTATGATGGAGCAGAGAGAACACGGTGATACTTATCCTGGCAGAATGGGGAACGTTATTGATGCTTGTCCTATATTGCAGTACATTTCTTCAGACCGCAGATACTGCACTGAGCTGGGTAGTGAGCTCAGACCATGCTCGGTGGGTCTCGTGCTGTGGTTTCCTCTGTACTAGCCCATCCACCAGGACCCCTGTACCCCTGTTGACAAATCATGGTGCATTTTCCCCTTATCTGCCATGCTCAGGTTAAACTGTGCAGGGAAGCTCCGAACAGAGAAAGATTAACCGTGCACTCATTACCTTCTAAAGATGGCACCAGGGATCATGGAATATCCCGGGTCATCCAGGCAATGATGAGTACCCTCAGCCATGACTAATGGGAGAACCAGGCTGGCATTGAATGAAATGGATGGCATGGGGTGGGGTAGGTAGTTAATGAAGGGAGTTCGATAAAAGAGCACCAGAAAACCAGCCCGACCTCTTGGAGAGAAAACCTCCATCAAACCCGACGAAAATCACACCGCCAGATTATTGTGAGATTCAGCCCAATGAGTCGAATACTGTGCTGACTCCACTCCCAGTTACAAAGCTGCAGAACAAATGCTCATCCAATACTCTCTATCATCTGAATGTACAATAAATCTTGTTCATCGATAATTGTTGGATTCGAGAGGCTGAATGTCTTCCTGTTCCTGTGTAACAGGTTGAGAGGCTGAATGGCCTCCTGTCCCTGTGTAGCCAGACTTGAGAGGCTGAATAATCTCCTCCTCTCCCTGCGTAACAGGCTCAACAGTCTGAATGTCCTCATCCTGTTCCTCTGCAGAGGCCTCAAGAGGCAGAAAAGCCTCCTCCTGTTCCAATATAGCAGTGTCAGGAACTCAATGGCCTCCTCCTCTTCCTGTGTAACAGACTTGTGAGGCTGAATGGCCTCCTCCTGTCCCTCATTAAAAGGATCGAGACGTTAAATGACGCAGCAACCCGTGGATGATGAGCAGATGCGAACCTGTATCTGATGGAGATACCTCCCTTCTCAGTTACAGATACACAAACAACACAATGTACTCCAGGTGACCTCTCAGTAAGACCTCGTACAGCTGCAGCAACACTTCTCTATATTTTGAATGATTCCTTTTACAAAACGTGCAACATTCCAGCTTTCCATATCTTCATGTGTTAATAGGCTAGTGTGGGATGAATAGCCTCCTTCTATCCCTCTGTAACAGGCACAGGGGGACAGACTTGCTTCCCCCTGCTCCTGAGCACCAGTCTCAATGCTCAGATCCGAATGATGTCTCAATCGTATGAAAGGAATTGATAACAAGGCACTTAAAACCAGGAGCAGCATTACACAAAGTCAATGAACAATAAATATTTTTACCCTGGGTTGTGGTCACTAGAAATTTCCCCACCGGTCACTTTATACAGTTGGTGCATTATTTTATCCCTGTCTCCTTTTATAAACAGGGTGGGACGTATACAAACCTGCAGTGTTCTGGCACTACTCCCACATACATTCCATCCAGACCGAGTAAATGTCCCCTGTTATTGTGATATGAAAAACGATGTCAGGAAGGGGTTAACTTAACCTGTTTGTTCAGTGACTGTGATTAGTGTCAGTTTCCATGGATTCTAAATATCCCAGTGGAGAGTTTCCATCTTCTAATGATAAATGGGTTTCATTCAATATGTTATCCCATAGTATGAGCAGGGGCATCACCGATAGCAATAGCAGGGATCAGCAGCTCCAGAGAGAGGGGGACGAGAGATCAGAATCTGAGAACAATAGACTGGAATGTTCCAACAATGGATCAAAATCTGAGAACAATAGACTGGAATGTTACAGCAATGGACAGGAGTTTATCCAATTATGTTTGGGTTCTTTCTGCACATTATGATGTGATGTCATTATCAGATCAACTCTTCTGTGCACTTTTGATTACTCAATGTTTTTATTATCCTATCCTGGCTATCGTTGGTGTGCCTGGTAAGTCTCACTGTCCAGTTATTATTCTCCATAAACAATGGTCAACTGTAATCCTGTTCTTTACTTTTACTCTACACTCCTTACTAACGTTATTGTTCCTGCTAATACCCTGAATCCAGATATTCACTCTACAAACCACTACTAATTGTATAGGTGATCTTGTTCATTCACTCTCTCCCTCTTTGCTTCTGGCAGTGTCCCTCATGAGTCTCGATGCTGACCTACTCAGTTTCAGCTGTGATCCATTATACAGTGTATCACTGCCCTTGTTATTTAAATTTTAGGAGAATGGAGGTCACTGTATTCTGCTCTGGTTACAAACTCCATTTCCTTCCTCTGACTCCATCCCATTCCTGGCCAATATCTGAGGCTGAAACAGACGAGTCACACAGTGGTGATCCCTTTGGCTGTGAGTTGATTCCTGATACCCTACCCTGACCATTCTTAATTTTAACTACTGACACATTCAGAATATATTTCACTGGCTCGTCCCATCTGCTATTTGAACCTTGAGCTATGAAATGCAATCTTAATGATGCCAATAATCTGCTGCTGACACTTCCAGCTTCAAACCTGCAGAAGCAAATCTGAGTACACACAAGATATTTTGATGTGTTTGGTTGGCGGTGGGGAGTGGTGAGGGGGAGGGTATATTGAAGTATGTATTAAGGGAGTGCCCTTTATCCGAGAGGACATTCTTTCTTTCAATGTCGAGACCCAAAGACATGGGAAAGGTTGGCTGCTTTTGAATGAAGAGACTGTGGCTGCTGCCAGGATAGTGGGTATTCACCAACATGATGTACTGTGCATGGTCACACTGTAACATTAATGGAGTCAGAGTTCCTTCAGTTCCTCAACCTCTCCTAATTTTAACTACTAACACCTCCAGAATATACTTCACTGACTAATCCCATCTGCTATTTTAACTTTGAGCTGTGAAATACAGACCTACTGATGCCAATAATCTGCTGCTGACAATCTCAGCTTCAAACCAGCAGAAGCAAATCTTAGTTGATACTCCATGGCTCATATTCAAAGTAAGGACAAAATCCCATCCATCGTCATTCCTCTGCTCACTGGTCTATATTGTTATTGGGTCTGGCAGAGCAATGGAGTCACTGGGACCGTCAGGGAGAAGACAATCAAGGAGATGGAGTCATACTTTCAATGTCTGAACGAGTCAGAGTGAGCCCTCCAGTTCACACTGTACTACTACGTCCTGTAATCACTCTCCATTTCAGTAACATGCTGCTTTCCATTCTTCTGGGGAAAGGAAAGAAAAGTGACAGGTGATGTGTCATGTTACATCCCACCTGCCAAACTATTATCCATTGACTTTACCTGTCTACATCCATTTACAAACTCTCAACCTTCTGTTGATAATTTAATTGCCCTCTTATCTTAGTTTCATCGCCAAACGTAGTGACAGTACATTTGTTCCAATCTTCCCATTCATTGATACAGTTTGTGAATAGTTAAGGACCCAGCACTGGCCACTGTGTGACTCCATACGTTATGTTCTGTCAAACTGATCAAGACTGATTTATCTCGAGCATCTGCTTTCTGTTTGATAACCAGTCCCTCCCCCATTCCTGTGTAAAACATTCCAAGGGCTGATTAAGAACGCGGAGCATCAGTCAGCAATTCAGCACCTCCAGCCTGCTCCACCATTTAATATGATCGGGACTAATGTCATCTCGGCTTCAGGTCCCCTTTCCTGCCTGCTCTCCATAAACCTTCATTTACTAAATGTCCCAGCGTCCACTGCACTCTGAGGTAATGAATTACACAGAATCATAACCCTTTGAGAGTTCTCCTCATCCCTGCCTTAAATCTGCTCGGCCTTATGCGAAAAAAAAAGGTCTCTTGTTCTAGATTGGCCCAAACGAGGAAATATCCACTCCTCATGTACATTCTCAATCACCTTTGGCTTCCTACAAACCTCAATGAGATATCCTCTCATTCTTCTAGACTCCAGAAAGTATACGCATGAGCTGCTCAATCTCTCTCCATAAGACAAACTCCTCATCTCTGGAAACAATTTAGTGAAACTCTTCTGAACTGCCTCCAGTACAACTTCAGCCCCCCCTCCAGTCAGGACACCAAAATTGTACACAGTACTCCAGTTGCAGGCTCGCTAAAGGCTTGCCAAGTTGCTGCAACGCTTTCCTGCTTTTTAGAAAGAAACGCTGAAATTGCACTAGCTTTGCTCATTACCTGCTGTACTTGCATGCAGGTTTTCTGTGATATGTACGATGACACCGATACCCCTCTACACCTAAGCACTCTAAAGTTTCTCTCCATTTAGATAATACCTTTTTTTTCCATTCCTCTTGATGAACAGATAATGCCATAATTATCCATGTTAAATTTCATCTGCCAAATGTTGGCCTATTTACCGCACCTATCCATATTCATTTGCACATTGCAGACATCTTCAATTCATCTTACGTTTCTACCTATTTTAGTGACATCTGAAGATGTAGCTACAGTATTTACCGCTCCCTTATCCAGTCAATAATGTAGATTGCAAAGCTTTCGAACCTTGAAACTGAACTCCATGTCATCCCAAATGTTGTCAACAAGAAAACGACCCAACTATTCCATCTGTGTCCATTTTGTTCGTTCACTGATACTCTACCAAAGCTAATAAATTACTCCTAACCCCATGTGCTCTTAGTCTACGGATTAATCACTTGTCTGGCACCTTACTCAATGCCTTCTGGAAGTCCAGATGTATTACATTTCCAGGACCCCCATCATCCAACTTGCTTACTGTACAAACCACCAAGTCACTGTGCCATCATCTTTAAAGAACTTGAGCAAATAATTCAGATTCTATTTATTCTTCATGAAACCATGCTGACCGTGATGGAATGTGGTTCGACTTTTCAAAGCTTTTGTTATTAATTCCTGACAGTGGATTCCAACAGTTACCTTGAATCCCAACATGTGGCTCACTACTTTTTATTCCCTCGCGTAGATGATTATTCTAAGCTCTTCCCTTTCTATAACTTCTATACCAATTCCTGTGTAACAGGCACAAAGCTGTAAAATGTCTGCTCTAATTGCTGTGTAAGAGACATGAATGACGGAGTGGATTCATTCTATGTAAAATATAGGAACATCTTTCATTCTTGTAAACTCTAATGTGTACTGAGTCACCCTGATCATCCTTTCTTCATCAGTGTTGAAAAGTTGGGTAGAGTATTTGTGAACTGGGGGGCAGGACGTTAGCATTTGGCATTTGTAAAATATTGCTGTTTGTAAAATATTGCTGTTTATAAAATGCTAGGGGTGGAAACAGTATGTGGTCCCTGTAAAAGATGATGTGTTTTTCTTATGCTTCGAGATTCAAAACTGATGTCTGAGGGCAGCCGCTTGTGAGTTTGCAGGAACACTGAGCACCTGAATTGAAACATTTATATCAAAGAGCTGTGTGGTTAGCAGGCCAAATGGCAGTTTTGTTTTGTTATCAAAGCAACAAGTCTTGAATATAGCCAATTAATTTGAACGAGGCACTTAGATACCCAAAACGAATTAAATTTAAGCCTAATGGTTCTTCCAACATAGGGCCAATCCTGTTGTAAGAAATTGATATGTCATCAAGGTTATAAAAGAAGAGAGGAGTTGAACAAAGACAGGAGAGCGAACTGCCAGCTGCCACAGTTAACAGCCCTCAGCTCTAAAGAGAGAATCATAGGCTCTCACAGAATTCTCTCAGCCTTAGAGAAAATATCATCTCAGTGAATGGTACCTACGGCACAACCAGTTAATATTTATGACAGAAGATTCGACGCAGACGGCGTTCCTGGCAGAACATTCAACAGAGAAGACACAGAACATTCCAGAAGATGTAATGTGTCTGTAATTTCGAAAGACTAAATTCTTTTTTTTATTATTTTATATAAGTGGGACTTGTGTCTATGAGAACAACATTCCATTAGATTTTTTTTTTTGGGAATAGTTAATAATTAGAAGGGGTTTGTTCGTTTGTTAA
>NW_025975601.1:0-1071 GCF_021869965.1 Rhincodon typus
AGTACTGAGGGAGTGCTGCACTGTTAGAGGGTCAGTACTGAGGGAGTACCGCACTGTCAGAGGGTCAGTACTGAGGGAGTGTCGCACTGTCAGAGGGTCAGTACTGAGGGAGTGTCGCACTGTCAGAGGGTCAGTACTGAGGGAGTGTGGCACTGTCAGAGGGTCAGTACTGAGGGAGTGCCGCACTGTCAGAAGGTCCCCAGTTCTGAGGAAGAGTCACTGGACCCGAAACTCTGTTTTCTCCTCCACAGATGCTGCCAGACCTGCTGAGCTTTTCCAGCAACTTTGTTTCCGTCCAAAATGTCAACTCTTGCTCCTCTGATGCTGCCTGACCTGCCGTGTTCCTCCAGCACCACACTGCGTTGACTCTGACTCCGGCATCTGCGGTTCTTACTATCTCCAGAACAGCAGCTTGTTTTCCAGTTTGATATTTGATAGTTTTCATGACATCAGCTACGAGAACTTCAGAGCACTAGCACATGCCTGTGTACTGATGAGGGCCCCATCGCCCTCAGTGTCGTGTCTGTGTCTGCATGGGTTTGCACTCAGCAGAGCTGACCTATTTTCTGCTGTTAACACCTATTTTGCATCTATAATCACTCCTCTTCCACCATGAGCATTCCCTCTGCTTTCAAAAGTGTGAAACATCAACAGCAACTCATATTCCGCTTGGGAACCCTGCAGCCCAATGGTATCAATGTGGATTTCACAAGTTTCAAAATCTCCCCTCCCCCTACCGCATCCCAAAACCAGTCCAGCTCGTCCCTGCCTCCCTAACCTGTTCTTCCTCCCACCTATCCCCTCCTCCCACCTCAAGCCGCACCTCCATCTCCTACCGACCAACCTCATCCCACCCCCTTGACCTGTCCGTCCTCCCTGGACTGACCTATCCCCTCCCTAACTCCCTACCTACACTCACCTTTACTGGCTCCATCCCCGCCTCTTCGACCTGTTTGTTTCCTCTCCACCCATCCTCTCCTCTATCCCTCTTCTATCCGCCTCCCACTCTCTCCCTATTTATTTTGGAACCCCGTTCCCCTCCCCCTTTTCTGATGAAGGGTCTAGGCCCGA
>NW_025975601.1:1171-7848 GCF_021869965.1 Rhincodon typus
TCCCACCTCAAGCCGCACCTCCATCTCCTACCGACCAACCTCATCCCACCCCCTTGACCTGTCCGTCCTCCCTGGACTGACCTATCCCCTCCCTAACTCCCTACCTACACTCACCTTTACTGGCTCCATCCCCGCCTCTTCGACCTGTTTGTTTCCTCTCCACCTATCCTCTCCTCTATCCATCTTCTATCCGCCTCCCACTCTCTCCCTATTTATTTCAGAACCCCCTTCCCCTCCCCCTTTTCTGATGAAGGGTCTAGGCCCGAAACGTCAGCCTCTCTGCTCCTATGACGCTGCTTGGCCTGCTGTGTTCATCCAGCCCTGCACCTTGTTGTCTCGGATTCTCCAGCATCTGCAGTTCCTACTATCTCTCACCATCCATGCTATTTGTGCCTCCAACACCACTCCATCCCCCAAACACCGCAAACTGGCACACCATAAAATTCATCATTTTCCAGCCCGTCTAGTTTTTGGAGAGAAGTCACATCAGACACAAAGTGTTAACTCTATTTCTCTGCCCACAGACGCTGCAGAATCTTGAGTTTTTATTATTAACTACAATCTGTGAGTCTAGTCGAATCACAGCTCATGGAAAAATAACCTCTCCATGTGGCTCTAAAATAATTCAGTAATTCAGCCTCAAATCACCAGGGTTTATCATTGACCATACCAGTGCCTACCTTTCCAAAAATTCGAGCGCACTGCCTTCTTCCTTTTAACTGCAATCTTTAAAGCTAAAACTCTCCTCCTGCACACACTCCTGTTTGTTCGAATGTAGGAGATTGAGGGGGATATTCAATCTCTGCGTTTAGAAATGATCAAATAACTCACTGCGCTAAATACGAAGGAATTATTTCCTGTTGCAACAGGAAGGAGGTTGAGCTTTTATCCAGCAGCCGATGAGATTAAGCCCCCCCTATCCTCATATCACTTAAGGCCTTGAATAAAAGTCCACCAATCTCAGTTTTAGAATTAACACGTGAACTAGCTTCATGTCAGTATTTGCAGAAGGGAGTTCCACATCCTGGCCACCTTTAACACGAAGACAGGTTTCCTTGATTCACCACCGATGGATCTGGCTCTGATTTTTGGAGCACGTTCCCCGGTCTTTGACTCCCCAACCCCATCAAAACAGTTTTTCCCCACCTGTCTACTCTCTTTTAAAAGCAAAGTACCTGTAGATGCTGGAATTCAGAAACAAAACTAGAAAGTGCTGGAGAAACTCAGCAGGTCTGGCAGCATCAATGGAGAGAGAAACCAATTTAACGTTTAGGGTCCAATCTATAGAAGAGTCGTTTTGAACTCGAAACATTAACTCTGTTTTCTTTTGCCATTGATGTGACAGACCCTGCTGAGTTTCTCTGCAGCACTTTCTGGTTACATTCCTGTCCTATGCCCTTGGCCCTCAATGTCTTGTCATCTTTCATCGAGTCGCCCCTAATCCTTCCAAATGCCAGGGACTACAATCCCTGTACTGCCAAGTCTTCACATAAGTTAAACCTTGGCTTTCAGACATAATTCTGGTAGATCTACACTGCACTCACCACAAGGTCAAAATGCCTGCAGTACCTTCAAATACATGCAACGTTGTAGATGTGGTCTAACCAAGCCTTTGTATGGGTGAAATGTGACTGTCACCCACTTGTATACTAGACCCTCGATAGAAACCAACAAGCGCATTCACCTTTTTGATAATATTCAGTGCCAATTTATGGAAGTTGGATCGTCTGTGTACATCAGTCCAATTGTCTTTTTAGGCCATTACCGTTCCTGGCCTTTTTCACCATTTACAAAGTTCCCCGTTCTATCCTGTTACAGACCAATGCGGTTGACCCCACATTTACGAACAGTGAAATCCATGTGACAAATATTTGCCTGCTTACTTTATGCTGTTTGTATCAGTTTGTAACTCTGTGCTTCCATCTAATTGCCTACAATGCTTTCGTGCTATCAGTTGGATGGGCAGCTGGTTTGCATTGCAGAGTGATGCCAACAGGGTGGGATCAATTCCCCTCAATGGCTGAGGTTCCCATGAAGGACTGTTACAAAGTAGTGTAGAGTAATCATGAATTGGAAGGCAGGAAGCTAGAATTTGTTTGTAAAAAAAAGATAAGGGAGAACAGTGCGTGGTCCCTTTAAGAGATAAAGTGCTTTTTCACACAGGGAAAAAAAAGTTTGCATTAGTAACTGAAGATGCACAGCGAATTCTAAAACTGAAACATATATCAGTTGGTGGTGTGATTGGAAACCTTAGGCATGTTTTGATGTTTTGACAACAAGTTGAAATCAGCCAATTAAGTTAAAACAAGCACTTAGTGACTGAAAGCAAATTGAATTTAAAGCTGATGGTTTCGACAACCTCAGACCAATGCTATTGCAAGAAAATTGATATGTCATCCAAGGTATATAAGGAGAGGGTTTTTGAAAATCGGTGTGAGAGCGAACTGACATCTGGGAAATAAGCTTTTAGCTTAGGTAGTGGCTTGCTGCATGCTGAGGAGTGAAGTTGTTGGGGTTGGGGGTCAGGAAACCCAGTGTCCTCAGGGCACTGACCCCAGGCTTCTACCGGATTGGAGCACACAGCGTGACCTTGCCTTGCACAGCCTCTCGTCGGTGTGGGAAGTGGGGTGGGGGGGTGGCCAGAGAAAGGTTCAGCGCGCGGCCAGCAGTCCGGGTGCCATGAGGAGATCCAGAAAACCAGCTCAGGAATGCCGGAACGTTCACGGAGCGGGGCTCAGTTAACACCACGGCCTCAGCATTTCAGCTCGACGCACCCCATTGTTTGTCTGGACTGATGCCGATCTCCCACTTCCCCCAACCCCTTCCCCCCTCCCCCAAATCGTCGTTGCCTGCCCGTTGTTTTCCTGACAGCTGGGCAGGAGCAACACTGTGCTCCCTTTCCGTTTGCCACTTTCGTGCATTCGATACTGCCCCCTGCCCGACTGGTGGCCAGCTTACCATCGAGCCCAACAGCAAGTGAATGAGAGGCCAGGAGGGCGTTGTACCTGTTTGAAGATCACACCACATTCTGCTGGCACCAAATTACCAACCAAGAACACCATTTTACCAGCCCTACTCACGACCAACCTTGCCCCCATAGCCAATTGATAGCCCGTACCCTAGGCTCACATCCATCCAACTCGGAACACCCAAACAAAAGGCTTCAGGTGCTGGGGGTGTGAAATAAAAACAGAGAGTTGTTGGAGAAACTCAGCAGTTCTGCAGAGGGAGAGGGACAGAAAGAAACATGGTTTATGCTTCATCAGAGCTGCTTTCTAATGGAAGATCATGACCGCGTACACTCATTTGTTTTTCCCCTCTGCCCTTAGACCCTGCTGAGAATTCCCCAACTCTTTCTATTTCTGTAACTGATTGGACTGTCTGCCACTCCTCTCTGTGTCCTACCAATCAGCTGCGTTTCAGGCAGCTTGATAATTTATCTCAGATTCCACGAGTGTCCCCGGTAGCTCACAGATGTTTATAAGAGTCTTTATAGATTACCTCCTCAAAATGCCAACTAATGATATCCTCAGTCCTTTTGGGTGGCATGGTGGCTCAGTGGTTAGCACTGCTGTCTCACAGCACCAGGGACCCGGGTTCGATCCCACCCTCGGGTGACTGTCTGTGTGGAGTTTGCACATTCTCCCCGTGTTTGTGTGGATTTCCTCCCGGTGCTCCGGTTTCCTCCCACAGTCCAAAGATGTGTAGGCTAGGTGAATTGGCCATGCTAAATTGCCCGTAGTGTCCAGGGATTAGGTGGGTTAGCATTGGGAAATGTATGGTCATAGGGTGGGATGCTCTTCAGAGGGTTGACGTGGACTCAATGGGCTGAGTGGCCTGCCTCCACACTGTAGGGATTCTATGATCCATTTTCCCCTTCAAAAACCTCCGCTCGTATGACCCTCACAACATCTGAGCTGGTTCACTCTAATTGGCTGTAAATGTTCAGTCGCCCAGCAGCCCTCTCTTCAATCAGCGACTCAAGCGCTTTGCCATCAACAGACGTTTGGCTTACAGATCGAGAATTCCCCAGCGTTCCCCTCTCTTCCATAGCGGAGCGAAGCTCACAATGTGCCAAAGCGACAGAGACAGGAGTTTGGGGCGACAGACAGAAAGATGGAACTAAGACCATCAACCAGATCAGCTGTGTTCTTCGTGAATGACAGAACACACAACCGAGGGAGCGAGCGGCCTACTCCATGTTCCCAATTTACCGCCTTTCCCTGAAGCAGGGAGGGATCATGTTAAAATTAAATTCTGACCCGGTTATAGGCGAAATCAGGGCGCATCTGTTCCAACGAGAGTTCACATGGATGTGGAAGTCTCTCTCCAACCAGAAAAACCAGTGGATTCCAGGGAACGTTGAGTCCTTTCCAAGAGTAACTCCGAAAGGTAGCTGTTGGGTTAGGGTCTCGAGGGAATGATAGAATGCAATGGCTGGGGAGAGCGGGCCCGAAAGGCCTTTCTCCGTTCCTGCCCTCCTTTCCGGTTGCCGTGGTCATGTGAGGGCCCGGCCAAGTCTGGTCTTCAGTTGACTGTGTCAGAAAGGAAGAACGTTTTCCGAGAGCTGGCTCTTCAGAATCTACTCACTGTGAGCTGAGAGCAGCTCTGCAAACCCGTGGATCGGGCCCAAGCAGCAGTGGCCTGGGAATCCTGCAGGAACCTGACAGGAGACTGATGTACACAACGCTCACAGAGGGTTCAGGCTGCATCATCTCGGTTAGAGTCCACTCAGGGGAAAGACAGCGCGGCAAACGTTTTCTCCTCTCGTCTTTAACATCTCTTTCCTTCCACTCTTCCACTGACCTTCCCCTTTTTTTTATTTCCCCTCCCATTCTCCACCTCAGGGCTTGGCTTTACGTAGAAAACATTGAAAATAAGAGTAGAAGTAGGCTTTCAGCCCTTTCAGCCTGCTCCACCGTTTAATATGATTATGCCTGATTATCCAACTCAGTCCCCTGTTCCCCCTTATCTCCCTGTACCTGTTGATCGCTTTAGCCCTAAGAACTAAGTCTGACTTCTTCTTGAAAGCAGTCAATGTTTTGCCCTCAACCATTGTCTGTGGCAGAGAATTCCACAGGCTCCCCACTCTCTGGATGAAGACATTTCTCCTCATCTCAGTCCCGAACGGCCTGTCCCTGTATCTTTAGACTGTAACCCCTGGTTCTGGACTCCCTAGTCTCTGGGAATGTCCTTCCTGCATTTACACCTGGCTAGTCCTGTTAGAATCTCATGAGTTTCTACAAGATCCCCCTCATTTTTCTAAACTCCAGTGAATATAGTCCTAACCGATTCGATCTCTCTCGTACGTCAGCCCTGCCACCCCAGGCATCAGTCCGGGAAAACTTTGCTGCACCCCGTGCATCACCAGAGCAACCTTCCTCAGAGAAGGAGACTAAAACGGCACACAATACTCCAGGTGCAGTCTCACCGAGGCCCTGTACAATTGCAACTAGACATCTCTGCTCCTGTACTCGATTCCTCTCACAATGAAGGCCAAAGTACCATTTGCCTTCTTCACTGCCTGCTGCACCTACAATGTTCATTTTCAGTGACTGATGGACAAGGACACCCAAGCCTCATTGCATCTTTCCCACGCTTTCAAACCTGTTTGATCTTGAAGTCTTTTTTTCAGTTCTGAAATGTTGGCCCTGTCTCTCAGCAGATGCTGCCTACCCTGTTCGGTCATTCCATCAATTTCTCTTCACATTTTCGATGCCTTGTGCCCATGGTCCTTATGTGAAATTATGTAGCTGAGAATTTACAGGAATGCAGTGATTGTAGGACAATGCAGCAGCGCAATCTGCTTTTTCAAGCATTTAATGTATTGCAAACAAAACAACTCACCCACATCAGTTTCCAACCACGATTGAAATGGTCAGTGATATATCGAATCTTCACATGGCCAACCCCTGACTAAAACTACTTGCAGCGAGGAAAGACAATGATGTCAGTTTATAAAACCACAGTGATTGAATTGCAAAGGAACGGAGAGTGAAAATAGTTAGTAATGTAGAAATCAGATATGTGGTCCTGCAAATTGTCCTAATAAAGTGTCTGAAAAAATTCATTGCTGTTAGTCACTCTCGGCATTAGGGGCAGTAAATGGGAGCAAGGTGATAGCTTTTTAATGCGTTAACGCTGCCTGCAATGACATCAAACACTGAGGGAATCCCCTAGTGAGAAAGGTTTTGATGCGGATGATACAGAGAGAATTCTATCCATTTCCTCATCTTCTACTACACATCCCACTGAGCTCACCCACACATCCCACTGGGTCACCCACGCACATCCCACTGGGCCACCCTCACATCCCACTGGGCTTGCTCTGAGAATCTGTTCTCTATCCCACTGGAGACACTCTGGATTCTCCTACATACCCCACTGGACTCTGTCTGGACTCTGTTCCATATCGCATTAGTTGATTGCCAGTGTCCGTTGTCTGGGCTATTCTGCACTCCCTGTAAATATCCCAGCTGTACCTCTCTGCTAATTCCCTGTAAATATCCCAGCTGTATCTCTCCGCGCTCCCTGTAAATATCCCAGCTGTATCTCTCGGCGCTCCCTGTAAATATCCCAGCTGTAACTCTCTGCATTCCCTGTAAATATCCCAGTTGTATCTCTCTGCATTCCCTGTAAATATCCCAGCTGTATCTCTCTGCATTCCCTGTAAATAT
>NW_025975602.1:0-7846 GCF_021869965.1 Rhincodon typus
GATCTGCCCATCTGACCAATCGTTTATATCCTCCTGTGACCAAACACTTTCCTCCTGTCAACCATCCAACTAATCTTCTTGTGATCCGTAAACTTACACTTCATCGACTCCCATCTTCTCACCAACATCATTAATGAATATCACAAACAATAAGGGACCCAGCACCGATCCCTGTGGGTACACCACTGCACACTGGGCTCCAGCCACACAAACAGCCTTTCATTACCACCCTCTGTCTCACTGAGACTGAATGGCTGTCTGTCGGTTCTGGTCTGTAAGTGGACATCCTGCATCGATAGCCTAAAGGCACAGGACAATAGTCTCATTCTGTACTGTACAATTCTATGAGAGCAGAGAGAGGAATATACCAAACAGTGCCATAACACAACCCAACTTTTCCCTACTGCAGATCCCAGAGGCTTCTGTTATTATCCTGTCACAGCTGATCTTACACCTCATCTTATCACAGAGATAGGAGATGACATTGGGCAGCCAATTCTCTACAGAAGCTTGAACAGACCAAGTCTGCTCACTGGTTGGGTGTCATCATTTCCTGTGTTCACACCATTTCTCTTGCCACTGCCAGACAGAAAAGATCTTGCTGATTGTAAAGCTTCCAGCTCTGAAACCATGTTGGGATTTGGGTCTAGGCCCGAAACATCAGCCTTCCTGCTCCTCTGATGCTGCTTGGCCTGCTGTGCTCATCCAGCTCTACACCTTGTTATCTCAGATTCTCCAGCATCTGCAGTTCCTACTACCTCTGGGATTTGGAGTAGATGGGTTCAGCCAGGATTTGACAAGAGTCCCGTAGTTACCTTTCCCATGATGCTGAGAGGGGAGATGGCTCAATGGTCGTTACAGTCACACTGCCTCCTGCATGAGTTCCTAATCCTTGCATTTGGCATTCCTCAGCAGACTTTTGTACAAAGTTCTGGACATCAGACTGTAGGAAGGATGTGAATGCATTGGAGAGAGTGCAGGACCAATTAACAAGAACGGTTCAGAGATGAAGAACTTCAATGATGAGGACAGATTAGAGAGGTTGGGACTGTTCTCATTAGAGTCGAAGGTTAAGAGGAGATCTGATGGAAGTTTTTTAAACCATGAGTGGCCTGGATAGATTATATAGAGAGAAACTGTTCCCAGATGTAAGAGGATCAAAATGTAAAAAGGTACAGATTTAAAGTGATTTGCAAAAGAAGCAAATGTGATGTGAGAAAAATCTTTTCCACAAAGGAAATTGTTCAGATCTGGAATGCATTGCCTTGAAATATGTTGGTAGATTCAGTTGGGGCATTCAAGAGGTCATTGGATGATATTTGGATTGAAATGGTAGCAGGATTGTGAGGAAAAGGCAGGAAAACGGCACAAAGTCATGATGCTCATCTGGAGAACAGGTGCAGACACAATGGGCTGAATGGCTTCCTTCTGTGATTTTGTGATTATCTAGGGCCACAGCGCCCTCCCTTCAGCAAAGATAGAGGAGTATGTGCACATGTTACAGGAGTGCTGCCTTCAGATGGTATAGTCTCAGCAATTGGAGCCTTACCTGTGGCATGTGATTCAATAACTTTGCTAAGCTCTTTTACAGTAGGTTTGAAATCCAGCTTTACCAGGATTTCCAAATGATGTCAACATCTTCCTCAGTGGCAGTGTCCTGCTGAGAGTAGAACCCTAGGCAGTTTTTCACCTGTCTCTCCGACTGCTCATTGTAGCTGGTGATGGATTTCCTGCCTTTGTTTTCAATGGTGCCATTTTCCTTGTTGATGATCCTGTCGGTTTTTTGATCTTTTCTTATATGCCCCTGACATTCCCCATGTTGAAGGACATTTGGATAATCAGAAAATATTGTAATTGGTGGTCATTGTCACAGCACCTAGCAGACTGTTAGACTTTGAGTGGTAGTTAGTGCATTCAGGTCAGGTCTCCTGTATAACCGATAAAAGTGGATGTTTTCATTTCAATGACAGGTTACAGATTAAAGCTACATTGCTGCACTAATGTTAGTTTTGAACAAGTTAGCATCTTTCTTTCCATATGTTAAGAGTAGTGCACTATAGATAGTTTCTCAAAGTATATTCCATTTATATTCTGCAATCTGCATTTGTGTGGGAGGGGGCTTTCTTAGTACAATCGGTTCTGTGTTCATCTATTAACCAATAATTTGCTGATACAAGACCATTCAGAGATGAAGTTTCCCATTGTTCCCTCTTTCAAATGTGCATTTATAAGTGACATGGTTGAGGGATACTGATTTGAAGTTTCTGAAGCTGACTGTTATCCCCGTTGTTAAATATGTGACAGAAATTCTGGGCTCATTACTTAAGAGAGGATTTAAAGCCCCGGAAAGAATGCAAATGAGATTTATTACAAAGATAAACAAAACCAGAAATTGCTAGAAAAACAAGGGTGTTCTAAAGAAGGGTCACTGGAACGGAAACATTAACTCTGCTTTGTCTCTCCACAGAAGCTACCAGACCTGCTGAGTTTCCCCGCCAATTTGGCTTTTAGTTTCTGATTTCCAGCATCTGCAACTCTTCGTTGTTTTTGTTTACTAGAATGATACCAGGCATGAAGGACTTTAGATGCAAGGAAAGATTAGAGAGATTGGGCTTATTCTTCTTGGAGCAGTGAAGATTAAGATGTGATTTTATTGAGGTGTTCAAAACTACAAACAATGTTGACAGGGTAAAGAAGGACATTCTGTTTCCACTAGTTGGTATGTCAGTAATCAGGGTCAGAATTTCAGGATTGTCAGTAAGAGAGGTAGGAGTGAGATGAGGAGAAACTTTACTCAGAGAGTTATGTAGGTGGGCTCTATAGGAGGTTTCAAAAGCAAGCTGGATATATATTTGAAAGTGATGACATTACGGAGATAGGGCTAGAGAACAGGACAAGCTGGGTAGCTCTTTCAGTGACAAAAAAACTGCAGATGCTGGAATCCAAGGTTGACAAACAGGAGGCTGGAAGATAAGGTGTTATTCCTCAAATTTGCGTTCCGAGTCACTGTGACACTGGAGGAGCGGTGGTACTCTGGAGGATGGACCTCTATATCACAGAGGCCAAACGCCAACTCTCCGACACCACGTCCTACCTCCCCGCTGACTATGACCCCACCATGGCCCATCAAGCCATCATCTCCCACACTGTCCATGACCTCATCACTTCCAGTGATCTCCCTCCACCATCTCCAGCCTTATAGACCCCAGCCTCACACTGCCTGGTTCTACCTGCTCCCTTAGATCTACAAGCCCAACTACCCTGGCCAACCCATTGTCTCTGCATGCTCCTGCCCCACTGAACCCATCTCTTCCTACCTCGACTCCATTCTCTCCCCCTTGGTCCAGGCACTACCCACCTACATCTGGGACACAAATCATGCCCTCCACCTCTTTGGAAACTTCCAGTTCCCTGGTCCCCAGCGCTTCATCTTTTCTATGAACGTGCAATCTCTATACACGTCCAGGACAGGCCCTCAGTGTTTTCCTCTCCAGCAGACCTATGCAGTCCCCCCACCCTACCCTCCTCCGCCTCACCGAACTAGCCCTCACCCTCAAGAACTTTTCCTTCAATTCTTTCCACTTTCTGCAAATCCAGGGGGTTGCAATGGGCACTCGCATGGGCCCCAGCGACTCCTGCCTGTTTGTCGGTTATGTTGACCAGTTCCTCTTCAGAATGTACACCAGTACTGTTCCCCAACTCTTCCCCTGTTACACCGGTGCTGCATCCTGCACCCAGGCTGAACTGCAGCAGTTCATCGACTTCGCTAACAACTCCCACCCTGCCCTCAAATTCACTTGTTCTATCTCACACACCTCCCTCCCGTCTCTTGACCTCTCCATTTCCATTTCTGATGACAGTTTACGGACTGACATTTACTGTAAACCCACAGACGCCCATAGCTACCTAGACTACACCTTCTCCCACCCTGTATTCTGCAAAAACTCCATCCCGTTTTCCCAATTCCTCCGTCTCCATTGCATCTGCTCTGACGAGGAGATGCTCCACTCCCAAGCATCCCAGATGTCCACCATTTTCAAACATCGCTCTTTTCCCCCCTCTGTCATCCAGACAGCCCTCTACTGCGCCTCCTCCATTCCCCACTCCACAGCTCTTAACCTCCCACTCCCTCCAAACATAATAAAGATAGGGTCCCCCTTGTCCTCACTTTCCACCCCACTACCATCCGCATTGAAGGTTTCCTCCTCAAATACTTCCGCCAAGTCCAATTAGACTCCACCACCTGGAACATCTTCCATTCCCCACCCCTCTCTGCCTTCCATAAGGACCATTCCCTTCGCCACACTCCCCACCAACCACTGCATCCCGCCTGGTACCTTCCCCTGTAACTGTAAAAGATACAACACCTGCCCACACACCACCTCCCTCCAGGGCCCTAAACAGTCCTTCCAAGTGAGACAGAGCTTCACCTCCATCTCTGCCAACCTAGTCTACTGCATCCGGTGCTCCCGATGTGGTCTCCTCTATATCGATGAGACCAAACATAGACTAGGTGACTGTTTTGCCGATTATCTTCGCCTGGCCTGTAACGGCCAACCTAACATCCCGGTCACCGCCCATTTCAACTTCTTGTCCCACCCTACCTCCGACATGTCCATCCTCGGCCTCCTCCAGTGTAACAGCGTCCCTCCCATCGACTAACCAGGTCGTACCTACCACCAATGTCCACCTATCACTACCATTCCACCTCCTGTTTATCTGCAGCTCCCCCTCTCCCCCCGCATCCAGTCCTGAAGAAGGTAATACCCAAAACGTTGACTGCTCCTTTCCTCCAGATGCTGCCTGGCCTACTGTGTTCTTCCAGCCTCCTGTTTGCCTATCTTGCTCTTTCAAGAGCTGGTACTGACACTGTAGTGACTGTACTGAGGTCAGGCAGGTCGATAACATACAATATGAGTTCCCCGATTGGGGCTGCTAACCTGGTCCAATCAGGGACCCCTAGCTGACAGATATAAACAGGAGTTCTGTTCATTCTAGGAGCAGGCTCTGTGCTAGCTGGGTTAGTGTTATGTACGATGCAAATGTAAATACATTGTGACTTGGTGGCGGGATACTGACCTTCCGACAGTACGGATCGAATGGCCTCCTACTATACTGTAAAATTCCAAGATGCTATGTTGGCTTAACTCTACCAGTGCAGAAAGTAGCCAGTGTTGATTGACTTTTGAAAGGGATAAGTCTGAAGCCAGCTCATCAACTACTCATTTTAAATACCAGGGCAGGGTCTGCTCAGACTGTAAGTGTGGCCCTAAGCTTCCAGTTGCCTGTTATTATAATTCTTCAACCCATTTCCACGCTAACCTTTCTGTCCTCACTCTTCTACAATGCTCGAAAGAAACTTAATGAAAACTGCAAGAACAGCAGCTCATTTTACAGTGAGGTACTTCACAGCTCTCTGAACTCAATGCTGAGTTCAAAAATTTCAAACTATACTCTGTGCTCAATTATTTCTGTTCTTTTTTTTTCAGTAACGATTCTGTAATTCCATGTTAACATGCCCTCCAGATACAATCTTGTGTTTTACACTTTTCCTTGCACTATTACCTTTTTCCAAATTAATCTCTTCTGCTTTCTACCCTAACAGGGTCTTTCTCTCCTGATCTCCCTGCATCATTTTATTTGCTTAAAGATGGCATTTACTTGTGCTATTAAATCAGGAGGAGCACTTCCTGTCAGTGGGTAGATGCATTGTTATTGTCAGTGTGTGATCATTCAAAGTGTGAGATACTCTTCAACACAGCCCCACTTCCTGTCATTAAAATGTGCATTTTTTGTGCAAGCTGCTGTCTTTACAGCTATTTCCTTTATGACAAATTCAGTCAATGGAAGAATTTGAGTTCCGAGTTCTGAGGAAGCGTCACTGGCCCCGAAATATTAACTCTGATTTCTTTTCATAGATGCTGTCAGACCTGCTGAGCTTTTCAAGTAAATTTCTGTTTTTGATTACAAGTTCAGGAGCTGCCAATGTGCCAAATGCTCTGCACAGGACTTCCCTGAACAAAGCTTTTACAACTCAGTCATTTGTTCAGATACGTACTGTTCAGGTATCTATTCTCATATATCTGTAAAAGCATGATTTTCTGGTTAAGGTTGCAGTTAAACTGATGATTTTCCAGTTTTATAGTGACCTGGGAGCAAGAGGTACACATCCAGCATCTCAATGGGACATAGCCGCAGAGTAGGCTGGGAGTGCAACTGATGCCTTTCCTGTAGACACAGGAATTACAATGTTGTTTAAAATCCATTACATCTCTAACCTTTCCCTGTGCTGATAAAAGGTAACTGGGCTGAAATACTAACTGTCTCCCTCTGTCTCTCCAGGTGCTGCCTAACCTGTTGAGTTTTTTGTGTTTTCTGCATTCAGTTCTGGTCTCCCTACTATCGGAAGAATGTTGTGAGACTTGAAAAGGTTCACAAAAGATTTACAAGGATGTTACCAGGGTTTGAGCTATAAGGAGAGGCTGAATAGGCTGGGGCTATTTTCCCTGGAGCATCAGAGGCTGAGGTGTCACCTTATTGAAGTTTATAAAATCATGAAGGTCGTGGATAGGGTGAATAGTCAAGGTCTTTTCCCCAGGGTAGCGGGGTCCAAAACTAGAGGGAATAGGTTTAACGTGAGAGGGGAATGATTTAAAAGGGACCTAAGGGGCAACTGTTTCACACAGAGGGTGGTTTATGTATGAAATGAGCTGCCTGAGGAAGTGGTAGAGGCTGGTACAATTACAACATTTAAAAGGCATCTAGATGGGTACATGAATAGGAAAGGTTTAGAGGCATATGGGCCAAATGGGAGTAGATTTATTTAGGATATCTGGTCGGTATGGGTCTGTTTCCATGCTATACAGCTCTATCACTGTACAACAATTTGCATTTGCAACAGTGTGATATTGTGTCGGCTTTTAGATGTTGCCTGAGGAAGTACTGTTGGTCAGGACACTTCAGGAAAACTTGTCTATTCTTGTTCCAATAGTGTGATCTTTTACATGCATCTTTGGGGAGCTTTGGTTAGCTCATTCAGCTGGTTTGTTATACATATTGGTGCCATTGGCATCAGTTTCAATTCCCACACTGGCTGAAGTTACATGAAGGTCCCTCCTTCTTAACCTCTTCTCTTGCCTGAGGTGTGGTGATATTCAGGTCAAACGACCACCAGTCATCTCTCTCTATTGAGAACATGGGGCTCTGGTGACTTTACTTACACCTTTCAGGGTAAACATCTTAGTTTAATACATCGTCTGAAAGACCTGACATTGAGTCCCTCACAACTGCACTGAACTGCAAAGTCCCCAATAGGGAGCTTGAATCAAACGTGCTGACAGAAGTGACAGAAAGTGTGTCAGCCCTGACATCGTATTCATATTAAAGTTAGGGTACCTGATATAATGTGTAATATTCTAGAGAATCATCTAGAAATTACAACACCTTATTTTGACTTATTCACAACTCACACATGGAATACAGTCACTATCGTGCCTGCTCCTCCAGCTAAGCAGGAGTGAGTTAGAGCCCGCTTGATTAGAGATAACTAAATAAACTATGGCTAAATCAGTGCCTTTTGGGAAATACATCAACTCATAAATCACCAAGCTTCTTTTGACAGCATCTTCCGAACCCAGGAACACTTCCATCAAGAGGACAAGGGCAGTAGATACATGGAACACCACCCTGCAAGTTGCCCTCCAAGCCACACACCATCCTGACTTGGAAATACATGGCCATTCTTTCACTGTCGCTGTGTCAAAATTCTGGAACTCTCTCCCTAATGGCATTATGACGCCAACAAAACCCAATGACTGTGGTGGAAACAAAACCCAATGACTGTGGT